>NC_060065.1:14657307-14957307 GCF_020283565.1 Trifolium pratense | reverse complement strand
ACACAATGAATGATATCAATTGTAGATAAGATAGAGTAAGCAGCCACGAAAATGACGATTTTGCACTTGTATTGAAGCATTGGTATACAACAAGTTCTTTGTCTGGCATAGTATTAGATTATTATGTATATATCTAATCTAATCTATTTGAAAGAAAGAAAAATTCAAAACCTAAAGGTTAGCACCAACCCTGCTACAACTTCCCTGGAGTACCATTAAATAAATTAAATTTGAAATCATGAATAGCAATAATAATGCTATCTCTGACTCATTTAGATGGCTTGTTTCCCTGTGGCTTAGTTTGACTAGCTGCTGCGGACATTATGCGCAAGCGACTTGCAATTTCTGTGAAGGAAGGCCTGGCTACAGGATTCGGTGCCCAACATTGCTCCATCAGTGTTCTCCATTCGAGATCACAGTGGCTTGGAATGGCTGGCCGCAATGTGTTATTTACAATCCCACCTACATGCAGAGGAGACAAATATCAATGACAACTAATACTAACTTCAACAGCTATCTCACAAACATTTTATCATAAGCTCCTTTGAATACAAAATAAAATGTAGCTAATTGATTTTTTTATCGACTTAATGGCAGTATTGTCAATCACAGATCGTGGAACCTAGCAAATCTTTCAAATTTTGTTATGCTATATAACCTCTATTTTACAACACTATGTACTAAATTGCATATCGTGGAACAATAGCAGTTGGTTAAAATTCCACTACACTGTAGCACCACTATAACTGCTATTTGACAATACTGGTTGATTGTATAGGAGAAATATTGAAGAATGCTGCTCTACATAGGATAATCCTCTGATAAAAATAATAGAACTCCTTTGGGAATAAGCGCTCATCCCATTCAAGTATCAAACCCAAATTTATGTTTATGTTCTTTACTCTCTGCTTTTCCAATCCAATTAAACATGCGAGCGGAGAGAAGACTCTTATATTTGTTTCTCTATTTTCCCTCCGTCAATATTTTAGAGCAAAGAGAATGAAAAGGAAAATTAACACAGAAAGACTTTATTCTACCATCAAGTATGCTGTTGCTTCAATATAAAGTGGAAACCCATTTGAAAATGACGCAAAAGACTATATAGCTCTTCAACAAAAAATAAAAGACAAGCATGAAAAAAAAAATGTTACCTATAATTGCACCATAGTGCATATTGGCATATGGCTCCTCACCAGTTAAAATTTCCCATAAAAGTATGCCAAAGGAGAAGACATCAACCTACAAGATGAAAATGCAAATGCAGCAATCAATAGCTGCAACTTCACAAGAAGGTAAAACTATGGAAAACAAATAAGGGTGAAAACAAAAGATTTGAAGACTTACCTAGCCAGTTATTTTTTTGAGGTAAAGTCCAAATATAATATATTGAACATTAGATTTTTTTTCGGTAATAGAATAAAATAAGAAACTTCAAATGTGTAAGATTAAAAATGGTCAAATGAACATAATTATATTTCCAAAATTTGAGTGAATGAACATAAATATATTTCCAAAAGTTACGAAATGAAGGAAATTTCAACATCAAGAAGATACAATTTATTTCCCTAGTTAAATTTCAATACAACTTATTTCCTTAGTTGAATTTCAAATATGTGTCATGGAAAACTGGAGAAAATCATTTCATTAGAGTGAGATAACTTAAAATATTACCTTTTCTGAGACCTTGTTGCTGCTTCCATTAAGCAGCTCTGGTGCCATCCAAGGTAGAGTTCCCCGTACACCACCAGTAACTAAGGTATTTCGTTTAATTTTTGACAAGCCAAAATCACCAACCTGGGAAAGAAATTTTATGTTTCTTCTTAACACGGAAAAATTGTGATATATCAAGTTCGTAGAAGATTACACCAGTATTGATATTTGATACCTTGCATATTGGCCGTAAAGGATCTTTCAAGTTCACAAGCAAATTGTCGCATTTTAAGTCGAAATGCACAATGTTTTTTGAGTGTAAATATTCCATTCCGAAAGCTGCATCCATTGCAATAATCAGCCTTTTACGAAGATCAAGATACCTGAAAAAAAGCATGTTCAGATTCTTAAGCCAAACTAATAGTAAAACAGGACATGATATTTTACGAAGATCAAGATACCTGAAAAAAAGCATGTTCAGATTCTTAAGCCAAACTAATAGTAAAACAGGACATGATATTCATCACTTGAACATTCTTGCCGACACAATAAGGCCGCGTTTGCTTTGCAAAAACATTTTCTGTTTTCATTTTCTAAAATATGTGCTTATTTTAACTTGCTAATAAGATGTGAGACTTTTAAAATGAACAATTGTGACGACGGTAAGAGGAAGAAAGACTAGTAAGAGATGATGCATTTTTTTAAATAATGAAAACAATTTTTTGGCATTTTCATTGTTTCCAAAAAATGCCCATAATTGTTCACTTCAAGAGTCTAAATTAACACAAAATTTAGGAATTTGGAAATAGAAAACATATTCACAAAGTAAACGGAGCCTAAACTTTTAGGGTTTTTACGGTAGTGATGCTAATCACTTAAGCATCTATCAAATAATGAAAGCTATCCAAACAAATAGGTGTGCCTTCCATCCAAAAAATAAGTTATTATAGAAACTAGTTTTCATCAAATTTGATGCAGTAGTAGGCGTCGATCTTAAATAGTGTTTCATGGTAATAGAAATTCAAAAGCATTTTAAACGCATTACCTATCCTTGCGAAGTAATACATGCCTAAGAGAACCATCCACCATGTATTCTGTAACAGTAGCCATTGTTCCTCCTGGTCCATCTTGTACTACACCGTAAAATGCGACCACATTTGGATGATGAAGCTTCGAAAGAATGTCAGCTTCTCGCCAAAACTCTGCAGTCTGAGAAAAGATGCAAATATATATTTACTTGCCTCAAAATATAGGCTTGTCATTTTATAATTTCCTAACAATCACAAACAATAAAAAGCACTCTCTATTTCATTTTAAAGAAAAAGAAACTAGAACATTCTATCAAACAGACATTGAACGACAAGTTACCAGTCTCTCTTGCTCAGATGATCGACCGGTGAAGCAGCTCTTCTTTATTCTTTTGATAGCAACATCTGATCCTCTCCATTTTCCATGATACACAGTCCCAAATGTACCAGAACCTAGTTCCCTCAACTCTTCAAGATCTTCATTCTTAATGACCTACCAATTGCACCAAAACAATAAAATAACAAACCAAAGATATTTAGGCAAAAAGTATGTGAGCTTACTAGACCAGCTTCAGAGAAAAATCTCAGCAAGTCTGAAGAGCAAAAGTATTCGATTTATGAGCAGTTAAACACCTCTCATGCATTTAATTGTAGCAAGTAGGCTGCCTGAATCACCACTCCATAATTTCAATTTGCATCTTTAAAATACTTTTTCACAATCTTAAAATTTCATTACACATTTTTTGACAAAAAAAAAGAATAAAGAAAAATGTATCAACCATATCAAAGAGATCAGCTAGATTTATAAAAATACACTTCGTAACAAAAGTGCCAAACTCCAGACCCTTACAGAATTTATCTAATTTAATTTAATGGGGAAAGAAAAAATAACTGAAGTACGAATCAAATGAAAACTTAAAACAGAATTGATCTAAGAGACAGTTTTACTTTTGGAACTACAACTAAGACAGCAACTGTGCTGCTTGTTAACCCTAAGAAACACAAACCCAGTGTGCTAAACAATAACAAAAAAATAGTGTAGTAAAGATGGGAATGTTAAATGCACCAATGGATACTCAAGTCAATACAAGATTAAAAACAATTGTCGTACTAGTCAGGCAAAAGTTTAAGTAGCATTTCCTGAAAAGAGGGTGAAATAAACCTGCCTAAGGTGAAGTAGCATTTTTATTGAAAAGAGGGTGAAATAAACCTGCCTAAGGTGATTTGGTAATGTGAGATGAGACAAACAAAGACTGTACTAAGAAAATTATATCAAAATGGAAAATCTTTCAATTAAAAGAGGTGGACAAATCTAAAAAAAAAAAAAAAAACTTTAACGGGAAACATGACTTTTATCCAACCAAATTCCTTGAA
Organism: Trifolium pratense; assembly: GCF_020283565.1. NCBI lineage: Eukaryota > Viridiplantae > Streptophyta > Magnoliopsida > Fabales > Fabaceae > Trifolium > Trifolium pratense. The sequence continues at coordinate 14,953,255 of NC_060065.1, read as the reverse complement.
AATTTGCTTTTTTATCACGCACAGTGGTATCATGCATCCATGTAGTGGCCTCACTTAAAATAAGACTAATTTGTTGACCATCTCTGAAACTATAGAAATGATCGCATGCTCCAGAAAATATTGTAAACACAAACAAGTCCAGAGAAGCATGACAGCTTCTCACAGAGATCCAAACAAGTCCAAATACAGCATGACAACTACGCAAAAACATCATAAGTCCCCTGATCCTACAACACGTGGAGCAATGCTTAAACTTTTTACAAATATGAAATATCATGTCTGGCCTGACATCATTACAGATTTTACCAAGTACATTTAAACCCATGTTCAAAGGAATTTTGACAGATCCTGCAACACATTGCAAAAGATCAAGTATTTGAAACCTAACAGAGAGTCGTGTTTTGTGCTTCTATATCTTGTTTTGGGAAGAAAATTTCAAAACATATCCATGATAAGAAGAAACCAACTACTACTAATCCATTAAGAGAATAGAAACCAGTGGTTCATGATTCTATGGAGTAGAGTCTAAAACCAAAACGCAAATTTATAAAGGACACTCCTTGAAACCTAGTGGAGAGTAAGAAAAACAACCTCTACAAAAATGATACATGCTTTAAAGGATGTGTCATGTTTACATCTTGAATATATTGTACGGATCCAGATCCAAACAACTATTACTATTAACACACTCCTGAAGAATTCATCTTAAATCAGACCTCAATAACCAAAGAAATAACTAAGAACCAGGCCCACCAAGTGTAAGCTTGTTAGCTCTAATGCATGGAACATGGCAAAAGATGACATATGTAAATTATATCAGCAACTTACTATTGTTGGAACTTGGATATGTGACTTATATATTGCGAAGTCATGGGAGGCAGAGTGGGCAGATTAATAAAGTTGGCAACAGCAACAAAAGAAGGTGTGGAACACAAAATCAAAAACACGGGGATGATGACAATATGTTGCAGAGACAGTGGAAACACGTGATGTTTGTTCAATTCTTTAATAAAAATATATTTTAAGCAAGTTTTGGTAAAATTTAATTTTAATCAGTTTTCAATGCAAACATAGTATAATGCAACAATGTATATTCTAGTAGTAGTGCAATAGATACTTCAAAGGATAAATAGAAATATGCAATATCTTCTTAAAAATGTTTATACACACACATAACATTTAAATATTGCCATGCCCATGTCCTACTTTTGTTTTATATATATATATATATATATATATATATATATATATATATATATATATATATATAGAGAGAGAGAGAGAGAGAGAGAGAGAGAGAGAGAGAGAGACAGTTCCGTTTACAAAAGTCAGATAACCAGCAGAGGCGGAGCTGCCTTAGGGATCGGCAGGGCCGCGGCCCGCCCCAAATTATTATTATTTTTCTTAAATAATAGGTATGTGTTTATACATATGTTGGCATTGATTTATTTGTGTATATATATATATATATATATATATATATATATATATATATATATATATATATATATATATATATATATATATATATGAGGAGGGTTATATTGACTCCAAGAGTAACTCAAAAGAGTTACTCCACATCCTAACCCTTTATTTTGTTTTAATCTAATGGACCAATATTAATCATCATTAGTAATTATGTGACCTCATGTTTCTTAACTATTCTCACAATATTTATGGATTCCATTTTATTTATTTCAATTTATGGTTTCCATTTATTACTTTATGTATATTCATTTTTTCCTAAAATATTAATACAAGAATCCAAAATTAATTATTGGTAAAAACAAAAACAGAAAGAAATGGTGCTGTTTTTTCCCACATTTTTTTCTTCTTATTTTTTTTTTATAAATAGGATATTTTCCTCTTTCAATTTACTTTGATCTTGATCTCTTGCATAAAAAAAAAAAATTACTTTGATCTTACACTAGCACGTATGGCAATCATGAATTTCTTTTGGTTTTTTTGGTTGATAAATAAGAAGAAATGGTGAATGATTTTATGATAATCAATGGAAAAGAAAATAATGATTTATTTTTTTCGGAAAAAAAAAAGACTTTTTTTTTTGGTTTACGATGACCGTGGATCGAACCCAAGACCTATAACATACTACCCAAATACATCATCAATAGACCAAACTTAGTGACTTTAAAAATTAAATAAATAATACTTTTGATAGAATAAAAGGAAATGTAAATATAGAGTAATTAAAGGAATCTATAAATATTGTGAGAATAGTTAAGAAACATGAGGTCACATGATTAGTAATGATGATTAATATTGGTCCATTAGATTAAAACAAAATAAAGGGTTAGGATGTGGAGTCAATATAACCCTCCTCAATATTAAACGTTGCAATAAATAGTGTAAGGCTTAGTGGTTGTATTTTTGTTTTGTTTCTGTAGGGCGTGGTTTCGATTCCTCATTCATACATTTTTTTTTCCCCTAAACATATGGGATTTGACCCTGAATTAGTCTTTACCATAAAATGAATCAAACCTTCCACTTAACCAACAATAAATTATGCTCATTTAATTACTATTTGCCTATTGTTTTCCTATTTGCGTAAGTCACTCTATTCTTCTCTTTGTTTATGTTGTCATGTTTCTATGTGTTGTCTCACTTCTTTTTCTGAATTTTTGGGAGAGGGGAGGTCAATTTGCAGAAAACATAAAAAATGATACCTTCAAATAGTGGATAAATTGAAGATTTCTCAATACAATACTCCTAAACCCATTAAAGGCATACTTAGTGCATTACCAAAGTAGATAAAAAAAAATCTACAGAGAAGATGACCAGATCAAATAAGAATGTTCAAGGGAAAGAATGAGACTTTACCTGGACTGAACCGATATCAAAATTTCCTGAAGATAGATTGCAGTTTTTGGTTGCAAACTTCCCATCCTAAGTTAAAGCATAAGAACTATTGTCAGTGGAAAACCATATATAGACATATACTGAAATTAAAAAACAAAAAAAATTAAAATGAAAGTCATTACCTTGTACCCAGACTCTTGTGCTCCTACATTCTCCAACATTTTGTCGAACTGCATACTTTTGGTGTCATTAAGTTGGGATTGATCATAATTGGACTTCAGAACATGGGTTTCTGCTCCAATCCTTCTATGTAAGTCCTGATTTTCTTCACCAAAATTGAGGTGGGAATCCTCATGATCTAGACGAACTCTATCAGTTGTTTGACGTGTAGCATGATGCGAAAAACCAAGATGATCTTGATCAATAAGAGAAACATTGTCAAGCCCTTGTGCCAGCTTTCCAAAGTATGACCAACTTTTAGGTTCGTGATTTTCCATATTTACACTATAGCCTATTCCGTCTGCGGGTAGTGGGTGACTGGGGGGGTCTTCTTGGAGTATTGCTTTAGAATACATATCAGAAAGCAATTCACGGGGGAATCGATCATCGATATCAATTAGAATGTCACCTTGTACTTGCTTGGAAACATTTGGGGGAAAATCTGGAGAAACATCGTTTGTTACGTTCCCAGCTAAAGAAACAGGTTGTTCTTGCACCATGTGGTTATCATTAGATTCCTTCCCATAGGCCTCACCCCAATCAATCTCTGGAAGATTAGATGCTATAACATCAAGGCGCTCAACAGAGGAAACATGATGAAGAGCAGGAAGATCTGATTTACCACATTTAGTTTCGGTTTCATCAAACAAGGGCTTGGTATGGTTATCTTTAGTTTCCACGTCTTTCATTCCTTCGTTACTCAGTAAGGCTTGCTTCAACTTGGGACCCATGTGCTCAGATAGGTTTGGCTTTATCTCGCTGTTTGTATCAAGCAACAGTTTATTCATTTGATGGGTGGCAAACCCATTGTCAACGGTACGGTCATCTGCGGGAAAGGGCTTTGCAGAAATACTTGGTTTCTCATCTGGATCTAACAGATTACCATCATGCAAGTTTTTGCCAGATTCTGTTACTGGACCCTCTGGCTTGCTATCGGAAAGCAAATCTGACGCGTGAAACTGCGAGCTGTGCGCATCATCTGACTTTGAGGATCGGTTCAGGACCTCTACTTGCTCCCTCGGAGCTCTTTCTGAATAGTAAACTCTTTTAGGAACTGGAGGAGGATGAAGACAACTCAAATCAATTCCATTGGAGTGGGAATCAACATAATTAGGAACAACTGAACTGCTAGATGTACAAGAGGCCTCTTCACAATCATGGTGCGGAACTTTTTTTGTGCAAGGAGACGAAGGTAGATGCCCCTCAGGCATAACTACAGTTGATGCTTCAGGACCATTATTTTTCAAGTAATCATCAAAGGGCTGTGACGGAGACGGGGCTGGGGTTTCCAAGGATAGAATGTTACCATGGTCACTCCCTTGTTTTCCTGAATTATCCCTTATAGTTTCCACCTGTGAGGTAGATAGTTCAGATTTTTGAATTTGTACTCCACTAGGTGGATGGTCTTCATTCAGAATAGCTGGTTGATTGTTCAAAAGATGTGGAGCCATAGAAATAGAAGCCTCACCAACAACAGGGTTATGAGAGGGATGAAGGCCATGGTGAACAGCATATTGAGGACTCATTTCTGCAGATTGCGTCATTTGGTCACCATTAGTCAGCTGATCAGTTTCATAAGCATCTGGAGACGTCGGTAATACTTGCTGTGACGACTGGGTATCCAATGGAGTGTCAGATTTGTTAGTCAAGGGAGCATTCCTGACACCTAGAGATGTCGGTAATACTTGCTGTGAAGACTGGGTAGGCAATGGAGTGTCAGATTTGTTAGTCAAGGGAGCATTCCTGACACCTATAGACATCGGTAATACTTGCTGTGAAGACTGGGTATTCGTTGGAGTGTCAGGTTTGTTAGTCAAGGGAGCATTCTTGACACCTATAGATGCCGGTAATACTTGCTGTGAAGACTGGGTATCCAATGGAGTGTCAGATTTGTTGGTCAAGGGAGCACTCCTAACACCTATAGACGTCGGTAATACTTGCTGCGAAGAGTGGGCATCCAATGCAGTGTCAGATTTATTAGTCAAGTGAGCACTCCTGTCACCTATAGATGTCGGTAATACTTGCTGTGAAGACCGGGTATCCAATGGAATGTCAGATTTGTTAGTTGATGGAGCATTCCGGACACCTATAGACGTCGGTAATACTTGCTGTGGAGACTTGGTAGCCAATGGAGTGTCAGACTTGTTAGTCAAGGGCGCATTCCTGACACCTATAGATTCTACAGCAACATTACTAGTCTCCCTTTCAATAGCTTTTTTGTCAAATTCACGTATACCATTGGCTGAAATGCTGACACCAAGTGGGGTTGAGTTGTTTCTTGATCCCAAGTCCATGCCATTAACAGCAACAACATACTGGAACTCAGAATCATCACCAATGCTGCTGAGAGCAAACTGAGCATCTTTTAAATCACTCATTGAAAACAAAAAAATCCTAAGCTTTTGTGGGGGATCTCTATCTTCTATAAGATTATACTCCTCCATCATATTTTGTAAATCCTCATCAGATGATACAGATACCAAAGCATCCAGATCTTCCCCAGGAAGTTGATACTTTAGTATATGAACCAGGTTGTAGATTAACAATGCTCTCTGCCTAAGCTCCGGCCAAGATATGTCTTTTCTCAGACGAAGAATACGTGTCTGACCACCCACATACCTTAGTTTTCCATCACTTGGCCTTGGTAATATTCTACCACCAAAGCTACAAAGACACTTCATCATCCTTGATGAGCAATCCGAGCCACCATAAGAACCACACCCTCGCCCAAATTGACCACTGTCTTGATTCAACAGAGTTCTTGGTGTTGATCGAATTGACCCATAATTGCTTCTGTCTCCATGTAACCATGTGCTCTGTCTGTTAAACTCTGTTAAGCCTCTATCAACCGTTGGGAGCATAGAAACGCCAGAGCCATTCTCAAATCCTGCATGACTGATGCCTAAAACACCTTTCGGTTCCATACCATTAGTTGTAGAATTGGAATCACTGACATTTGAAAATACAGGCTTCGTGAGATTTGCCCTGTCTCTCATAAATTCAAGAGAAAATTCCTCACCAGTTTGTATTGAATAATTCCGTACTTGTTTAATGTCTGATTTATTAGCATACATGCTGTCCAGATAGTCCTGCATTATTGACTGAGATCCAGGCTGGATTTCCTCATTTCTAGGTTCCATGGTATTGCATTGAAGCTGTTTGTCGAATCTTGATTGTTCCATCATGCCATTTTTGTTTTCTCTTGACAACAGAATAATACTGACCGAGTAAAAAACAAGTTCTAAACTTCCAGTAATGCTGTAGACACCATGCAGAAATGTGAAAGATCAGAAAACTTTGTTACAAAAATCACAACTTAACTGTGTAATTTCATGTGAACATAATGGAACAAAGGCAATAAGCTCGAGCAACATATGGATATGCAAAAATATGGTAAGTGGAGAAGTAAATAAAGAAACTCAGCATATGCATTCTTCAGTAACATAATGGTAGCCGTAAGCGTCATATTATGTCAAATAACATGAAAAAGTACTAATTTGTATAACATCATAAATCATAAACACATGTGAATTTCAAGAATTAATAACAAATTTTGTTGCAGACTCATAAATCATAACCTAATTTCATTTGGGAATGACCAGACACCACTCTAATATGTTATTGCCAGCTCACAAGTGAAAAGTTTCTTAATAGATTCTGAAATAAATTGCACACATTAAATGTATGCATTGAATATAGTACTGAATTCCCATTGTTATCATAATGTGTTTTTCTTATAATCCTAAATTAACACAAGATTATGATCAACTTAGGGTTATTTTATTTTACACTAATCATCTTCAACCACAAAAACAAAACAATATACATGATGAATAAAAGTAAAAAATTAAAACTTTTTCACATAAAAGCAAAAACCCTCAACAATAACAACATTTATAAAAGAAAATGAAGAAAAAAACAGCAAGAATTATTAGAATTGAAGAAGAAAATGAATCTTGGTACCTGATGATAACAGAATGGTTGAAGATGAGGGAAAAAAGAAGAGAATTTAGAAGTGGAAAGTGCGATTTGAGTGATGAAATGAAAGAACGCGGTTAGAATTTGTGTTAAGACGCTATCTTTGGGTGAGTCTGAATCTGTTTCCAATCAATTTTCCGGGAAAATGACGGCACTTTCACTTTCTCGCTCTGGGGATGTTTCTCTCTCTACAAATTGCTGTGTGTGTTTGTTTCTGCGCCGCTTTTATTTCAAGTTTTTTTTTTTTTGTTTCTCCTGCGTTGTATTATAGTGATTATTTATTTACTGCTCATACTCTTATTATAATAATAACTAGTCTCACACCCGTGCGATGCACAGGTGTTATGTCGTATTTTATATTATAATGTTGAAAAATTATTCGTATAAATTGTAACAATAAGTATTATAAAATGAAAATAATAATAATAATAATAATAATAATAATAATAATATAAAAGTGATGTACTTATCACTTCCTCCAACCAATATATATACCTATATGTATAGAGAATGAGTACGGACCATCAAAATTGAATGAATTTTTTTTTGTGGGGTGCGTCAGCCAATGCAATAGTGCAACGCATAGGCGACACACTAAAATTGAATGAAATATGATAATGATAATGGTTATTATATATTTCAATCTCATAACCTAACTTTTTGCATAACCTTCACTCTTCTCTAAAATTATAATGTAATTAAGTCAATAATGTATACACTCTTCGTATTTTTTTGTGTGACTAAATTATAAACTCTTTGTTGTTTCTATGAAAACGGTTGACATTTAAATGGGATAAATGTTGAAAGAGAATCCAACTATGTTCATCTTCATTGTCACTAAGAAATGTTATAATAATGTAGAAAAGTGTAACATATTGTGACATCAATTTTTGGATAATTGGAGAGGTATAATTCAATAATAATGTAGAAAATTGTAACATCTTGTGACATCAATTTTTGGATAATTGGAGAAACATAATTCTTTATTATTTATTATGAGATTGATATAATATAAAAAAAAATAGAGATGAAAATGATATAATATAAGGAAGTGATGTGGCATTATTGTGTGATTTAATTGGATGTAAGTGGGTGATGTGGATTAGGGTTAAGATGGATAGTAGGAGAACTATCTAGGAATTATATATATAGATATAGATTATGAGATTGATATAATATAAAAAAAAAAATAGAGATGAAAATGATATAATATAAGGAAGTGATGTGGCATTATTGTGTGATTTAATTGGATGTAAGTGGGTGATGTGGATTAGGGTTAAGATGGATAGTAGGAGAACTATCTAGGAATTATATATATAGATAATAATAATCATAATAATAATGATACTTTTTGTATGCATTAAGAAAAGTGGTGAGTGTGTAAAAAAAAAAAAGTGAGTACACAATGTATTTTGATGATATTTAGTGATCTCTTTCGGTTTAATAAAAAATTCTGAATACAAATTTAATTTTGAAATTAGTCTACGTAATTTTTACAAAAGATAAAAGAAAAGATACTCGATTCATAAATTTGAATAAAGGTGTTTAGACTAATTTTTCATATATAAAATAATTTTTTTATAATAATATTATAAGATAAATTAATAATATACATGTAAAATAAAAGATGTATTAATTTGTTTTTTTGTTTCGTCAATTTGCACTTCCATTGTGATTTTTGTGCACATGTCTCGTAAGTTATCCAAAGGTACGATGTCTGACTCAATTTAAGATTTTCAAGCTTTAAAAGTATTGAAGTCTTGTGGTCTAATCCTCCCTTGGGCTGGATCAAGATTAATATAGACGAAGCTCTTCGTGGAGTCGTGAGTCTCTCGGTCATGCTTCGATTGGATTGAATTTTAAATATCGTTTTGGTGTGATCAAATGTGGTTTTAACTCTTAAATCGATATTCAAGCATCCTTGTTTGTTGAGCTTATTGTTGCCGTGAAGAGAGTTGAGTGGCAAAGAAGTATTGACGTTCTTTGTTGAGCTTATTGGTTAGAGTGTGATTCTAAACTGGTCGTGGATGTTTTACTATATTTTTATTGTTCTTTGGAGACTTCACAATCAGTAGGTTAATTATACGACTTAACATTTGTTCTCACATGTATTTTCATGTTTCTCGTATTTTAGATAGATTCTCATTGTGTAAACAAGTTAGCTAATTAAGAATTGTCTCATGTCGGCAATTATTTTGTTGGGATCATGTTCCTAGTTTTATCTTTGATGAATATTTTAGAAATAAAATGAATAGATTTTTTTTTATATGTTTGTATAAAATTAAAATTAATTGTTAAGCGTTAACAATGTCAAATAATTTTATATCAGTTGACGCTTATCATATTTTACAATGATTGTCTGAGTTTCGACCGCGACTCCTGCAATTAAAATGCGACGTCTCTACTGACAGAGCTAAGCTCAATTTTATTACTACAATTTAAATAAATTATTTAATTAAAAGATATTTTTTATTTAAAAAACAAATATAATTATAAATATTAATTAATTCCACAAATTAATGTAGAGTAAAAGTTTTGTTTTTTTTTTGGGTAAAAAAGAGGAGCAAATAGACACTGCTTGCAAAGATAATTAAAAAAAATCATTATTCGACCGCGACGGGACTCGAACCCACAATCTCCCGCTCCGGAGGCGAGCGCCTTATCCATTAGGCCACGCGGTCAACTTATATTTGCTTAGTTGTAATCATTTTTGTGTCGGGCACGGTATGCGTGTATATAAGTTCATTTTTTAGTTAGATTAGTCTCTTTCTCCAAATCACATCAATAGTTAGAAATGTATATTTTTATACGATATCAAAATGCAGTGTAAAAGTTTAGAAATCCAAATAAAATTACTCATGAAATTTTTCGGACAGTTTATAATTTTATAATGTGAAACAAATGTAGTACTGTATTAAATTTGTTGGGGTGCAACGATTAAAAAAAATGATTGAGGTGCATGGATTAACTGAAGGGGTGAAAAGTAAATAAATTTCCAAAAAGAAAGCGCTTCATAGGAATTGACGGTTAGCCAAGCCACTTTTGTTGAGATTGGCTACTGGCTAGGCTACACTCTATCTCTAACAAACAAACAAATGAATCTCTCAGGTTCCGTTCCTATCAGAGCTCCTCTCTAACCATTGATGATTCAGATTCTGATTTTGATCTTTCAACTTTCGAAACCGCCTCGCATTCTACCTAGAACATGAACTAGAACCACATTATACCTCTCAAGAAGAAGAGGAAGTTGTTTTGATGATATGGTAGGCTTATTAGAATCCAATCCAATGCTGAGGATTTTGTCCACAGTATTATGATGCTGGAGCAGAATACAAGTGCTGATTATTTAGGAGAACATAATCCTGAAACAGGTGAATCTCTCTCAGATGCTTTTGCTGAAAATGTTGAAAGTAGTTTAGGACATTGCCAAGAAAATATTGAATGTAGTGCTACAAACAATGTTAAGGATATACTATTCAAATTAAGGAAAATATCAAGATGCTAATGAATGCCAAAGTTTCAGCAAATCAACTAGGCGTGTGAATTGTGTAAGCATGTGCTGGCAGCGTTGTACATATCTGCTCAACATAAAATCAAAGCATATAACTTATATTAGGAAATTGTATATCAATTGTATTTAATAGTTTTTTCTATTATAGGCAAATTATAGGCTGGAGTTTAATATACAGATTCTTGTATACTCATATATATATATATATATATAGAGAGAGAGAGAGAGAGAGAGAGAGAGAAAGAGAGCAAATCACATGAATAAAATAAACGATTCCGATACAATTTCCAACTGTCCTCCTTTTTCTATGTATTGATATATTGCTTAATTTATATGGTATCAGAGTTGTTTTATCCTGGTTAATATCCATTGCTGACTTCCTTTCTTTTTCATTGACATTTTTTTTCCCTCTGTCACCATGTATGATATCCCACCCCTAATCACTCCAGTCCCTTCTTCCGCCAATCCACCCATCACTGATCACTCAAACACAGATCCCTGTGTTATTCACCATTCAGATAACCCTTCAACTATCCTTGTTACACATTTACTTACCGGTGATAACTATGGTTCATGGAGTTGCGCCGTGACAATGGCACTTCGTGCCAAAAACAAAATCGGTTTTGTCGATGGGACACTTACAAGTCCAAAAAAAGAAAGAAGATCTTTCTAAATGGCAACGATGCAACGATATGGTTGCAAGTTGGATCCTTAACTCGGTTTCAACCGAGATTCGCCTAGTATTTTTTACGCTGAAACTGCAGCGCAAATCTGGACCGATCTAAAAGATCGATTCTCTCAGTCAAATGCTCCTAAAATATATCAATTGAAACAATCAATCTCCGCCCTCAAACAAGAAGGCATGTTTATTTCTCTTTATTTCACTCAACTTAAATCCCTTTGGGATGAACTAAATTCTATTGCTCCTGTCAAACCATGTATCTGCGGTAATGCTAAAAGCATCATTGACCAGCAAAATCAAGACCGAGCAATGGAATTCCTTCAAGGAGTTCATGATTGTTTCTCGGCTGTCCGCAGCCAAATCCTTTTCATGGATCATTTTCCATCCATTCAGCGAATCTATAATATAGTTCGCCAGGAAGAAAAACAACAAGAGATCAATTTTCGACCTCTAAAGTGTCATATCGCAATCAAGGAAAACGTCTGCGTCCTTATTGTGAGAACTGCAATAAGTATGGTCACACTATTGCTACTTGCTATCAGATTCATGGTTTTCCAAGTAAGCCACAAAAGAAATCAGAACCATCATCGTCCACTTCCGCTAATCAACTGTTAAGCGCACAGTATCAAAAACTCCTATCTCTCTTAGCTAAAGAGGACACTGTGGGATCCTTAGTGAACTTGGCAGGTACAGCTTTTACTTGTGTTCCCTTTTCATGGATCATCGATTCCGATGCTTCTAATCATATTTGCACCTCTCTTTCTTATTTTTACATATTCTCCTGTTAATAATCATATATTTGTTCAACTGCGTGACGATTCTCACGCGCCTGTGAAACACATAGGCACTATTAATTGTTCACCGTCACTTACACTCACGAATGTTTATCACATTCCGACTTTCAAATTCAATCTATTGTCTATTTCACAATTAACAAAATCAATAAACTGTGATGTAATATTTTCATCCTCTAGTTGCATATTTCAGGACCGTGCAACGAAGAAGATGATTGGTCAGGCTAGTGCTCAGAATAGACTCTTCTATATGAATGCTGAATCAGTATCAAATAAACATGACAAGGATCACTATTGCCTTAGTCATTCATCAAGTTCTTTTTTTAGTTCTAAGCATTGTAATAAGGTTGACCTATGGCATTCACGCCTCGGTCATCCATCTATGTCACGTTTCAATTTCATTGTTAAGAATTCTCCAAATATTAATGCGAATAAAGATTTTATTTATGACGTTTGTCCGCGTGCGAAACAATCACGTTTACATTTTTCTTCAAGAACATCATATTCATCTCATTGTTTTGAATTAATTCATGTTGACATTTGGGGTCCATTCTCCATTCCATCAAACAATGGATCACGTTTTTTTCTAACAATTGTCGATGATTATTCGCGATGTACTTGGTTGTACCTAATGCAACATAAATCTGAAACATTCACAATGTTAGTTCATTTTTTTAATCAAATAAATCGTCAATTTAATTCTAAAATCAATCAAGTCAACTCATGAAATGGAGACATATTTCTTCCCCAACTTCAAGCCATCCGTTCTGACAACGGTTCAGAATTTTTGTCCAAACAAATGCAAACATGGTTTCATGACCATGGCATCATTCATCAACGTAGTTGTGTTGCAACTCCTCAACAAAATGGAGTTGTGGAGCGAAAACATCGACATCTTCTAGATGTTGCAAGAGCGTTACGCTTTCAAGCGAACTTACCCCTTTCTTTTTGGGGTGAATGTGTCCTTACTGCAGCATATCTTATAAACAAACTTCCTACTCCTATCCTAAAATATAAATCTCCCCATCAAATTTTACTTGGTTCTCCTCCTTCATACTCATCACTTCGTGTTTTTGGATGTCTGTGTTTTGCTAAAAATATGAATATTCAACATAAATTTGATGAGTGGTCCAAACCTGGTATTTTTGTTGGTTACCCTTTTAATCAAAAAGGATATCGCATATATGATATGAAAACTCGTTAAATATATGTCTCTCGCGATGTTCAGTTTTATGAAACTATATTCCCTTATCAATATCTTCAATCTCCTCCTTTTAATAATGCAATAAGCATCAACACTCAAATTCTTGATTCTGAATTTGACGACTCGTCTTCCACTTTACCAACTCAACCTAATAACCCTCCTATAAATAGTCACAATGATAATCCAAATGACGCAATTGTGACTATTCCCACTTCTCTGGATGATACCTCATCCGATCTCTCAACATTTCATGTAGAAACACTCCAAGAAAATCCTTCTACAGAAGTAAACCCCTCAGACCGTCGTTATCCTCAACGTATTCGTACTCCTTCCATTCGTCTCACGGATTACGTAAGTAACATTAATCATGTTACATCAAAAATTAATTTTCCTTTGGAAAATTATTTATCATTATCAAATCTAAGCACTTCTCATCGAGCTTTTCTCATCAATATCATTGAGAATAAAGAACCAAAATCTTATTCTCAAGCCATACAATCAGCTGAATGGCGTGAAGCTATGGCTAAAGAAATTCAGGCCCTTGAATCAAACAACACTTAGGTTTTATGTCCTCTCCCAGAAGGTAAATCTGCAATCGGTTGTAAGTGGGTTTACAAAATCAAATATCAATCTGATGGTACCGTTGAGAGATATAAGGCTTGTTTAGTTGCCAAAGGATACTCTCAAGTTCAAGGCATTGATTATCATGATGCCTTTGCACCAGTCGCCAAACTAGTCACAATTCGACTTCTTCTCTCCATCGCTGCTATTAAAAATTGGTCATTACATCAACTTGATGTTAACAATGCTTTTCTTCAAGGAGATCTCAATAAAGAAGTTTATATGAAATTACCACCTAAATTCTCTCATAAGGGGAAACCATATGTTTGCAAATTAAACAAATCAATTTATAGTCTTAAACAAGCTTCGCGTCAATGGTTCTCAAAATTCTCCACCACTCTCATTCAAAAGGGTTTTTGTCAATCAATTTATGATTATAATCTATTCACTTAGAATTGTGATCAAACGACTATATTTGTCCTTGTTTACGTTGATGACATCATCATCACTGACAATAATAAAGATGCCATCTCAGATATAAAGCGAGTCCTTGCTAAGTCTTTCTCTATCAAAGACCTTGGTAATCTTTCCTACTTTTTAGGCATTGAGGTATCCCGTTCTAAAAAGGGAATATTCCTATGTCAAAGAAAATATACACTTGACATTTTATCTGACTCTGGTATGACTGGTTGTCGACCATCCGATTTTCTTATGGAGCAACACCTTCGTCTACAGCCCAATGACGGAAGCCCTCTTCCTGATTTGACAGTCTATCGTCGTGTCATTGGTCGTCTATTATATCTAACAGTGACACGACCTGATATTCAATATGTTGTTAACACTCTCAGTCAATTCATGCAATCTCCATGCACCTCTCATTTCGATGCAGCCACAAAGGTCTTTCGATATCTTAAAGGGAGTGTTGGCAAAGGATTATTCCTTTTAGCATAGCTCCATTAGTTGTATATGCCGACTCTGATTGGGCTGGTTGCCCCACAACTCGTCGATCCACTACTGGCTATTTTACCATGTTGGGTTCTAATCCCATTTCATGGAAAACCAAGAAGCAACCAACAATTTCACGTTCTTCTACTGAAGCAAAATATCTTTCTCTTGCAACTTTATCTTCTGAGTTACGATGGTTAAAATATCTTCTCTCTGATCTCGGTATTGGTCATCATCACCCTATCACAGTTTATTGTGATAGTCAAACTGTTATTCACATTGCCGAAAATCCTTCTTCCATGAACGCACCAAACACATTGAAATTGATTGTCATTTCGTTCGTGAGAAAATTAAATCAGGTCTTATCAGTCCTTCATATCTCAGGTCATTTGACCAACTAGCTGACATTTTTACTAAACCTCTCAGAGGCGATGCTTATAAACGACTACTCGGCAAGTTGGGTGTTCTTGAGATTTCAATTCCACCTCCAACTTGAGGGGGGTGTTAAGGATATACTATTCAAATTAAGGAAAATATCAATATGCTAATGAATACCAAAGTTTCAGCAAATCAACTAGGCGTGTGAATTGTGTAAGCATGTGCTGGCAGTGCTCTGCTCAACATAAAATCAAAGCATATAACTTATAATAGGAAATTGTATATCAATTGTATTTAATAGTTTTTTCTATTATAGGCAAATTATAGACTAGAGTTTAATACACAGATTCTTGTATACTCATATATATATATATATATATATATATATATATATATATATATATATATATATATATATATATATATATATATTATGATCCGTTGACACCAGGTGTGAAACTTTATTTTGACACCAAATGTAATCCATCAATTTAAGTTAATCCAAAGGTCTTAAATCATTCACTTGCTAAACTCACATGATATCCTTTATGTGATTTGCTCCTTAATTAATTTGTTACCGAAAAATCCGATGACAATATCCCTTCCTTTGTTTTTTTCTTGAACAATACTCCCTCCGTCCCGAATTATAAGAGAAAATAATAAAATCACACTTATTAAGAAAAAGGAAAACATGAGAATTTGAAATATGTTTTTGTGGGTTTTCCTTGGAATAAGTTGATAGGTTTTAATAATTAATTTACCAATTAATTACATACAAGTCATGCTCTTATACAAATAGTGCGGAAGTTAGATAGAACAGAAGGAGTATGCATATAAAACAGGATCTACGACATGTTGATTTATGAAGAATTAGTATTAGGAATACCTGGATAGAAGAATCCATTAGATACTAACCGTCAGATGGAAGTAGAACAAACCGATCCTGAAACGTAAAGAGAGAGACGGACGACAAGTATCCGTTGGCTTGTGTGGTTCTTCCTCAACCGGTACCCTAATGCCTTGAGCTCTCTTCAGATGGGGAGAAGAGATTATTTGCTTATGTATGGTATATTGGGGACCATAGCCTATATATAGTGTGATGGCCAATTAGGGTTCCCATTATTCCGGAATTGGCCATCCTGACATCCACTCATATTTTCGTCCATATCCACTAATTAGTTCATTAATTAATATCTTAATAGAAATCCATTTAGCCTTTTAACTTTATCTGATCACTTATCAACTAAGGCTCTTATTATGATAAATAGCTAATATAATTAATTTAAATATAAATGCCCACATAACAATTATTGGAATATAATAATTAAATATAAAATATTCCAACAATCTCCCACTTGGGCAATATATATTGATAATTATATCATGGTTCTTTAGGCGCGCTTCTGAATGCTATTTATCTTTTAGATTTCAACTTTACAATCCGGTCCACCTTACACATTAATAATGGGATCACCGCGGCTCTTGTCACTGACGTATAACGTGACGGAACCCCGACGACCACCACATCAATGTGCTTGATGACATAGATCGATATGGATGAGTGGCATGGAAATTACATGCAATGTGATCTCTAAATCATGTCAATTTCCAACTAGTCCAACTGAAAACTTTAGTGAGATCAAACTGAAGTTTGCAAATTCAATATTTGCACAAAAGGTACAGAAACAGTTATAACAATAATAACCCTAAACTTTATTTCTGCAGAAAACTTTAACAAAGTGTCAAAACCAAAGTTAGAACATAAAGAAGGAGAGACTCCCACTAATCCAAGACATCCTTAGTGACAAAAATAATATGAAAGGCCTTAGGTGTCACGTCTTTGATTAGTGAGTCAGCTAGCATAAACTTTATCTCTATATGTTCTATCATTCAACAACAACTAATAAGTCAACAAATTTTATAAAATAGATGTTGAAACATTATCCGACCGATGTATGTCACAATATAACTTGAGTTATCTTTCAAAATCTTTTACTTTATGCAACCAAGTGACATAAATACTTACAGTCATTTCTTGAGTTAGATTGTCCATTATATATAGACATCTAAAAGGATCGGAGTTGAACATCCATATGATCTCCAAATTGTTAAATCTCCGATATGTGAGCACAAATTATTGTCCTCTATAACAATCCTTATGGTTGCCTCATTTCAACAATTCAAATTTTTGAATTGCTCAAGTATCTGCCAAATGATCTTATTATATACACTATTTCCGGATGCGTATAAGTAAGATCATACATAAGTTTCTCAATGCTAAAACATATAAGAAAATACTTTATTTTCTAAATTTCCAGATTTTCTTTTGGACAATGATTGAGACTAAACAATCTCCCTTTGTGATTAAGGCAATCCCTTAGTTTATTGACTTTCATGTCGAATTTACTTTCAACTTTATTGATACAACTCTTTTGTGATAACCGAATGATACATAAACAATATTAGTTTATAGAGAACAAAAATTACTCACCAAAATACCTAGTGCACCATTGATGTCAAGCCCTTAGAAAATCACATCAATTGCTAGTGGTATTTCGTGACAATGATCAAACATTGACAAAAAAAAAAAAATCCTTATAATCGTCACATGTTTACCATTATAAGTGTCAATGCA
The DNA here is from genome assembly GCF_020283565.1 of Trifolium pratense. Classification (NCBI taxonomy): domain Eukaryota; kingdom Viridiplantae; phylum Streptophyta; class Magnoliopsida; order Fabales; family Fabaceae; genus Trifolium; species Trifolium pratense. The sequence goes on along the minus strand of NC_060065.1, from coordinate 14,935,531 downwards.
ATCCACTAATTAAATACTTGTATGGATTTACACCAACACCACTTTATTCGACATGTCAATAAATTATTATAGAGACATGCAAAACTTTATTTGTAAATTAAAATATTCAAACAAGATACCAAGCGCACCATCAATCCCCAATCTTCGGATTGTAAGAATTAATTGCAAGCGGTACTCTCAATGCAATGATCAAACATTGGTGATAAGTTCTGTCAAACAATAGTCACCTTCGGGCATCCTATTATCCACATGGTAAATAACTTTATAATCACCACACATTTACCATCACAAGTATGCAGTTATCCGGTCAAGTTGTGCCTTGCTTCGGCCCGACGACAACTCACATGAATAATTTCACACTACATCTTTTGTAAGTTCAATTGAATCAAATCTACGCAACAGAGGTTACTTCGGCAACATGTTGTTTCAACCAACTCAATCGTCATTACTAGACAATTTAATAAATTAAAATGGGAAAGTTCTTTAATTTACAAGGCACTACCCACAAAATGTAGGTCATTTTTCTTTATGACGTCGCTTGATAATCATAAGATTAAATGACATCCCTTATGTGAGAATAAAATCTCACTATTAAACAAACATTAGCATGAAATAAATTTGAAAAGCATGGAAAAAAAATTATTGTAGAAACTTAATAACAATAACCTCAAACATCATAATCATGCTAAAGTCCAAATATTCAATTTTAAATCAAATAAGAATTGCATCTTTACGTAGCAAAATACTGTCATGCTAGAATTAGTTCACATATATACTCAATGATTCTTTAAATAAATAAATAAAATTCTATAATTGTAATTTTTTCTTAAACAAAAGGAAACAAAAAAAACTTCATAACTATATTTAAACAAATAATTATAGAATCTTATTTTCAAAAAGTTTAAAGAATCGAAACCTTTAATTTTGTACATACCAGATTGGATCATAATATTTTGAGAATCACCGATAAGTGCTATATAAAGGTAAATAATCTGCCATAAAATTTATAATGACCAAATAACCAAATATATATATAATAATTCTTTGTTTACCTTATTTCTCAAAATAAACTTTGTGTACAAGAATTCATGTGAGTCAATAGTAATTTCAAATATAAAATAAACTGCATATCAATATTTGAAACTTAGGTCAAATTCAAATAAGTTTAATTTTCAAATCACCAAATTAACTCAAATTTAAAATCTTATTTGCTATAACAATGGCTAGATAGTATAACAATATAACAAATTTCATAAATAAGTCAACCAAAAAAAATTGATTTGAAAATTGAAGGTCACAAAATTTTGATCAAATTCAAATCCTTATTTTTAGTAACAGACTGTTTGTTATGTATAACAAATACCGGAGAGTTATAACAATACAACAAACACTGAGAGTGCCAAACCGAAAGATTTGAAAAAGAAAAAAAATGAATCACTAAAATCAAATCTAGATCCTTATTATTATTATTATTTTTATTAATTTTTTTTTTTTTTTTTTTATAAAATAAACTTTACCTGAGTCAAGCTAAAACATTTGATTTGGAAATTAGAAAACTTAATCCAAATTCATAAAAGACTATATTTTCCAAACAGTCCTGTAATTGATCTTAATCATTACCAAGAAATTAAAATCACCGAACACTCAAATTGAATGAATGAAAAATTACTATTATAAAACTCTTTGCAAGTCAAATATATCTATACCAAAGGATCAAATCTTTTATATTTGACAAAAAACTGGATATTGCAGATACATATAGTCCGCAAATATACAAATCACATCTTAAACAAAACTTTATCGTCTAGACTCATACCAAAACATTAAATTCTTGATACTTTATTCATATTACAAACCAAAGAAAGGGCCGAACAAAATAAGAAATCACATGGCAGTAAAATCGTTTGAACAAAACATGCATGCGAAACCGGTGCCCAATATACAATACTATTAATGATGGTAATTGAATAAAGCAATCAAAATTCAAATTCCTTTCACCGAAAACAAACAGAATATTTGATTTAAATCTTCCAAAGTTCGTATCGGTTGACGGTTCATATATAATTGGGGAAGAACATAAAACCCCTTTTAAAAGTAAAATCCAGATAATTAAAAATTAAAATTCCAATAAATCAAACATGAAGACCCGCTCTGATACCAATTGATAGGTTTTAATAATTAATTTACCAATTAATTACATACAAGTCATGCTCTTATACAAATAGTGCGGAAGTTAGATAGAACAGAAGTAGCATGCATATAAAACAGGATCTACAACATGTTGATTTATGAAGAATTAGTATTAGGAATACCTGGATAGAAGAATCCATTAGATACTAACCGTCAGATGGAAGTAGAACAAACCGATCCTGAAACGTAAAGAGAGAGACGGACGACAAGTATCCGTTGGCTTGTGTGGTTCTTCCTCAACTGGTACCCTAATGCCTTGAGCTCTCTTTAGATGGGGAGAAGAGATTATTTGTTTATGTATGGTATATTAGGGACCATAGCCTATATATATAGTGTGATGGCCAATTAGGGTTCCATTATTCCGGAATTGGTCATCCTGACATCCACTCATATTTTCGTCCATATCCACTAATTAGTTCATTAATTAATATCTTAATAGAAATTCATTTAGCCTTTTAACTTTATCTGATCACTTATCAACTAAGGCTCTTATTATGATAAATAGCTAATATAATTAATTTAAATATAAATGCCCACATAACAATTATTGGAATATAATAATTAAATATAAAATATTCCAACATAAGTTGCATATGAAAATGTAAAAATAATTTTTATTAGTTGTTGTTTATTGAGAAAAGGGTAGAGAGAGAAAATTTAATGCAATTTGCATTTAATTTTATGAGAATAACATAAAAACATTCTTGAAAATGATTTTCTCCCTTATAATTTGGGAAAAAAAAAGACTTTTTTCCCTTATAATTTAGGACGGAGGGAGTATCTCTTAACGATGCTTATGAATCTCTTGTTTTGATCATCATCACAAATCACAGCTACTCCTCCGTCCTAAATTATAAGGGAAAAAAACTCATTTTTTTGTAGTATATGTTAGGGAATACGGATTTAACAATCACACCGTAAAGTCCTCGTCTAGTCATCATTGATGTTTTTTTGTGATAGTATGCTATGCTATGCACTCCCAGAACAGCAACCAATTCACTTTCTGGTTCAGGTTTAATAAACCAGACACCATTATATCAAAAAATTACTTCACACTTGTAATAACGTACGTTCAGAACCTTCAAAACATTTTTTCACTAAAACAATGTCTTCTCCAGTTTGGTTTTTAAAAAACGTTTTTTCACTAAAACAAAATTATAGAGTTTTGTCTTGGTTGAATCCTGTGAAGCATAGACTCAGATTAGGCGTGTCTCGGTGTCAAACACACGTTGGTGTCCGACACCGATGCATATGATTACATTGAGTTATGCCATTTTCTCAAATTATTATCGGTATTGATGTGTCTAGTGTCTCTGCTTCATATTGAATCTCATTTTTAGGTTTGTTTGTCCTGTTCCATGGGCATTTTTAAAATGAAATATGGAACATTTTTTATCCAACAAGTCTCTCATTTTAAAGATATAATAACATAGAATTTTTTTATCTAATAAGTTTCTTACTTTTCAAGAAAATCTAGCTGATCCTTTATTATTGTAGTGTGATTTGATGAAGGATTCAATCTACATTTTTTAAGTAATCTTTGCATTAACAGAAATACTGGAATAGACATGTTTGTATACGAGTAATAAAAAGTTGTGTCCCGTCAATAAAACAATTAGGTTATACAATGAGAATTGAGAAACAAATGCTAATGACATAACTGATAGATGATAATATTTGAGGATTCCTTTGTTGGCATCTCTAGGGGCCGTTGCATAGAAATTTGAAACGCCATGTATCTGGATCAAGCCTCGCTCGCCCAGAAAAGTCTAATTTTCCTTTTGAACTCAGCCTACATTTTTGAGTTAACCTTCATACAATCATACCAACATTGGTGATAAAAAATTGAATTGTATTGATTACACTACTAGTACTTGATGTAGTGGAAGTATCTATATTATGGAATCATTAGTTTGTGATTTTGATCTCATTAATGTTTGAAAGGATTTATTTATGCAATTGCTTGTAGTCTGTTACCCTGGATATATGTAGCTCGTCTGATATTAGAAACTGTTCTTTCATCTTCATTAGCAAATTTTTCTTTTCCTTTTTGCAGTTCTGAATGTTACATTCTTCAACCTATAATCCGACATAAGATATGGAGCACAAGACCATTTATGATTCTCCGTTTGAATAATTTTCAAAACTACTGCTTATAATCACGACTTAACTTATAAAGGAAAATAAATGTTGATGAAATTGGTTGTGTTTCAAATTGATCAGTTCTTGCTTTTGGCAAATGGAGTTTAGACTGACATTCACACATGACCTAACAGACACCAGATGGATGTGGATCCCCCTATCTATATCTATATAAGAACATAAAAATGAAATAGTTCCCAACATAAATTCAGAATGACACGGTAATATGTAGACTCTCCTTTAGTTCTTCTAGCAAAAAACTACAAACGAATCTAGTAGCACACAGCAAACTGTTCAAAATAAAATAAAAAATTTAAGAATATAACACTTGAAACAACCTGGTTGTTTCATCATTATTAGAAGCCGTTACATTAAAAAAAATAAAACGAAAAAATTACCTTTTCTTTTTTACTCAAAAAAACAATAATCTACCTAAAACACCAGTACTCCTGTAAGAATCAATACAAATTTGTATGTTTATTTTATTAGTGTGCTCTAAGTATAGAAGAAAAAACCCTCTGCATTTCCGCCCTAGGATCCCCAGCAAGTCCTGAAATTGTACGCCATGCAATATGTTCATCGGGTCTAACTAAAATAGCGCCTCTGTTTGTCATGTTACACATATCCCACCAATTTGCAGTTGTTGAACAAACTTCATCAACGTCTGCATAATTCTTCCAGGGTGATAATGCTTCTTTACTTCCTTTATCAAGTCCTACACCAGAATCAGTAGACCAAAAAACACACACTTTGAGACAAACTTGTCGTTCCTCAGCCACCTTGAATGCTTCACGAGCTAAATGATAAGATTCCTTTACAGGTGCTATGATGAGAACGAACTCAACTTTATCTCCAGACACAAGATCATGCGTAGAAACCATCTCCTGCAAAACATTACTTACACTATATTAACAAAAGAAGAAAGTTGATGATTAAAACCAATGAAAACGAGCTAGCTAATCATTTAGTTAAAATTTATAAATTAATGGTGCTACAAACCTTGCTTAATCGGTTTACTCTCACAAACATATGTGGCAGTCTACATCCTGGTTGTGCTGAAGGGATATAGTCCCTCCGACGACCTGTGGGTACTTGTGGGGAACTCTCAACATCACTACTCTCTGGCATAATTGCACCTTGTAGGTATCTAAGTACAACAGCTTTTAGTTAGACATGTGCCCCCAAAATGCTCATCCATCTTATGATCCATCCATCAAAATGCTAAACATAATCGCAAATGATTACAGATGATGATAATTATCGATTTGGCCCAATTTACTACTGTACAAAATGTAAAACTACAGTAACAGCCATGCCTAAAACCAAAGAATGGTGATAAATAGCTCATACAAAATGTAGAAAATGTCATATTTAGACAGTGATACCTAAAACCAAGATCTTCAGCAGGGAACTGAAGTTGAAGACTTTTCCCTTCTTCAAATATATGTCTTAGCTTAGCCAACCTTGAGGATCCAAGGGGGTTGCTTTCATTTAGAACAGATTCAGAGAGTTGTGCACGGCCTATAGCAAAAATTCCATCCAAAGCTAGCCTCTGCAATCCAGATGGCAAGATGGAACCAACCCCATTAATAATAACTTTATGAACTGCAACCAAATGAGCAAAAATCAGTTAAGTTTCAGTTATTTAGCAAGGAAGGAGTTGAACAGCGCAACATTTGCAAGATTATTTGATTGATTATGAAATAAAAGAAAATCATTACATGAAATAATTGTGTACCTGTGTTTGCAACAGTTGGATTGAGACCGAGTGTAGCAGGAACAGACATGGCAGCTCTATAGTTTTCCAGACTTAACCTTGTATTAAATACAGAGATCTGACAACAATTGACAGAAATAAATGGCGATGGGTTTGTCTAATTTGAATATAAATAAACATTAAAAAAATGTCACAGAAGATAAAAGCATTACTGGTCTACGTTCCATGTCGTAGGTATTTAGCATTGAAGTTGGGGCAATACCCTTTATCACAGAAGCAACTTTCCAGGCAAGATTGTGTGCATCCTGAATTCCAGTATTCATTCCTGCAACATTACACCAATTTTTTATGTAAAAAATACTTAAATGAACAGCATTGCATTAACAAAAAATTGTGGGTTCAAATCCTATATTTTCCTCACTGTCCCTGACCTGGAACTGTATGTACAAACAAAAAACTGAAAAAAAGGAGTGGATTACTCTTGACTTTTGGGGGTAAAAAAAGCTGCACTAATACAAGTGCTCTTTCAATTTGGTCATTTTAAAAATGATTTAGGAAATTACAGTGCCAGAGATTTTGAAAACGGATATTATAAAGCACCCAAATTATTCTCAAGAAAACCAAAGTTGATGCACCAAACCATAAACAAAAACCTCCATCTAACACTAACATTTACTTGTGACACTGGATTTTTCCAGCCATGTTAAACATCTAAGTTAATTGATTATTTGATTTCCTTTCCCCTATTGGATTCTGTGTGGCTGGACTCTGGAGGTGTTAGGAAAGGATGAGAAGGATGGGAAGGATCAGTTGTTCATTTCTAAATTTAAAGAAATATCATCAACCACTGATGAAAACTTTTAGCTACTCTACCTTTACCTTTAAGGTCCTTAATCAAATGTACTGTTAAAAAATATGTGTGAATGCTGTAATAATTTTATTCCTCAGCTCAAGGCTGGTATTTATAATAAAAGTCTTAAAATTGAGTATTGGGCCTAACTCATTCTTACAAAACCGGCTTGTAAGGTGAGGATTGTCTCTAGTATATAAACACTTAGTCAGGCCATCTCTCAACCGATGTGGGACTCTTAACACACCCCCTCACGCCCAGGACTATTGGGCTTGGTGCGTGGATATAAACGGTAAGTGGCCCGATAGCGGAAACCTGATAACAGGTGGCCCAAAGGATCGTGGAGAGACTCTGATACCATCTTAAAATTGAGTATTGGGCCTAACTCATCCTTACAAAACCGGCATGTAAGGTGAGGATTGTCTCTGGTATATAAACACTTAGTCAGGCCATCTCTCAACCGATGTGGGACTCTTAACAAAAAGTACAACTGGCTATCTCCTTGATTTAGGAGAAATAAAAGGAAATAATGATAAGTTTAGAATCTTCTAGAAATAACAAATTATGAAACTAAATATATTCCAACACCCCCCCTCAAGTTGGTGCATAGATATCTGTCATGCCCAACTTGCCTATCAAATGCTCAAAGGTGGGTCTTGCCAAACTTTTGGTTAAGATATCTGCAGTTTGTTGACTTGAAGTTACAAAAGGTAAACATGTGATTTCAGCATCTAACTTCTCTTTTATGAAATGTCGATCAATCTCAATATGCTTGGTTCTATCATGTTGAACCGGGTTATGAGCTATGCTAATAGCAGCTTTACTGTCAGAGTACAACTTCAACGGAAGCTCAATTTTCATCTTAAGTTCTTCTAAGACTCTATGGATCCATAATCCTTCACATATACCTTGAGTCATAGCTCTAAACTCAGCTTCTGCACTACTTCTTGCTACAACTCTTTGTTTCTTGCTCCTCCATGTCACAAGATTACCCCAAACATAGGCACAATATCTAGAGGTTGATCTTCTATCAGTAATCGAACCTGCCCAATCAGCATCGGTGAAGATAGACACATTTCTTTCATTAGTCTTCCTGAAAAATAATCCTTTTCCGGGAGTTGCCTTTAAATATCTCAATATCCTATAGACTGCCTCAAGATGTTCCTCAAAAGGAGAATGCATAAACTGGCTTACTACACTAACTGAGAAAGCAATGTCTGGTCTGGTGTGTGACAGATAAATCAATTTCCCAACCAATCTCTGGTTTCTTCCGGTATCAACAGGAACATTACCTTTTTCCCAAAGTTTTGCATTAGGATCCATGGGGGTACCTGCCGGTCGACATCCACTCATTCCCGTTTCTTTCAATAAATCTATGATGTATTTCTGCTGGGAAACAACAATACCATCTTTTGATCGAGCAACCTCCATACCAAGAAAATATCTCATGGATCCCAAGTCCTTGATTTCAAAGTCTGCTGCTAATTTCTCTTTTACTCTTCCCATTTCAACTGTATCATTTCCAGTAAGAACAATATCATCGACATAAACAATCAGGACAGCTACTTTCCCATCTTGGGAGAACTTTGTGAACAAGGTGTGGTCAGCCTGCCCTTGAACGTACCCTTGTTTCATCATGGACTGAGTGAATTTTTCAAACCAAGCTCTAGGAGATTGCTTTAATCCGTACAAAGACTTATTTAGTTTGCATACATTTGATCCAAACCTGTCTTCAAAACCAGGAGGAATGTCCATATATACTTCTTCTTCAAAATCACCATTGAGAAAGGCATTCTTAACATCTAACTGATGTAGGGGCCAATCCAGGTTAGCTACAACAGATAAGAGAATTCTAACAGTATTCAATTTAGCAACAGGAGCAAATGTCTCTGAGTAGTCTATACCATAGGTCTGAGTAAACCCCTTAGCTACCAATCGAGCCTTATACCTTTCAATTGACCCATCTGAATTATACTTCACAGTAAACACCCATTTGCATCCAACCGTCTTCTTCCCATCCGGTAGTGTCATAACACTCCAAGTTTTGTTCTTTTCAAGGGTTTTCATCTCCTCAAGTCCAGCTTCCCTCCACTTTGAAACTTCTAGAGCAACCTGTACATTTTTTGGAATTTCTACACTAGACAATTTTGAGGTGAAAGCAGAAAATGATGAAGACAATTTTGAATATGATATGAAATTAGACAAGGGATGTTTAGTGCAAGATCTAACAGGTTTTCTAACAGCAACTGGATCATCTATATCGGGATACAAGATACGACTCTCAGAAACAGAGATAGACTTACCTTTTCGGTTTTTAGGAGGCTGATCATTCCCCGGTTCAGATTCATGACACTGTTGAGATGTGGACTCATCACTTTCTTTGTGATTCTTTCTCACAAAAACCTTTCCTTTCCAAATGTTGTTTTCTGCTTCAAACCTATTCTCTTTAGATAACTCACTACTTTGTGGCATTTCAATTAGATCATCATTATTACTTTGAAAATTCTCATGGTTTTCTTCATGAGAAAATGTAGGCTCAGATTCACCAAGTTCCTTACTCATAACAGGAGTAGGCTCAGATAAAGAATCATGGCCATTTTCTGTTGGTGCAAAACTATAAGTCTTAGAACTTTCTGATTCAGGCAAAGATAAATTATTAAAAAAACTCATGTCCTCGGTTTGAAACGAGTCTTCCTTTAAATTCCCCCCCTGAAGATGAGTATCATCAAAAAAATATTTGTTTTCAAAGAATGTAACGTCCATAGTGACATACATTTTCTTGTTTTTTGGATCAAAACATTTATATCCCTTCTGGGTTGGGGAGTATCCAACAAAAACACATTTTATAGCACGTGGTTCGAGTTTTCCAACATTCTTATGTTCATGTACAAATGTTGTGCAACCAAAATTTTTTAATGTCAAATCATTTGAAACACGAGTACTAGGAAAACATTCTTTGAAAGTATCAATTGGAGTTTGAAAATTGAGAACTTTTGAAGGCATTCTGTTAATTAAATAGGCAGCAGTTAAAACCGCTTCACCCCACAAATAGTTTGGTACTTTAGTTGAGAAAAGTAAAGCTCTAGCTACCTCCAATAAATGTCTATTTTTTCTTTCTGTAACTCCATTTTGTTGGGGAGTATTAGGACATGAACTTTGATGTATAATTCCATTTTCAAGAAAAAAATCACTTAAATTAGTGTTAAAATATTCTTTGCCATTATCACTTCTAAAGACTTGAATATTAGTTTGATATTGGTTTTGCACCATTGTACAAAAATCTTTTACAGCCTGACAAACATCAGATTTCCCCTTTAACAAGTACACCCAACATACCCTTGAATGGTCATCGATAAAGGTGATAAACCATTTCTTAAGAGATAGTGTACTTGTACGGTTAGGGCCCCAAACATCACTGTGAATAATAGAAAAAGGTTTTGATGGTTTGTAAGGCTGTATTGTAAAATGGGAACGATGATGTTTCGCAAATTCACATGCTTCACATTTAAACAAAGAAATATCCTTATTACGAAATAACTTTGGAAACAAGTGTTTTAAATAGGGAAAACTAGGATGACCTAATCGTAAATGCCATAACATAATATTGTCATCATGATTATTCAAAACAGAAAAAACTCAAAGCAGGAACTTATTGTTTTAGAAGGTAGTTGTGATGCAGATCCAATGTCAAAGTAGTAGAGTCCTCCACTCTCCTCAGCGCTGCCAATCATCTTTCCCGAGTTCAAATCCTAAAAGACACAATGAGATCGGAAAAAATTAGTTTGACAATTTATATCTTGGGCTAACTTACTAACAGACATTAGACTACAGGACAAGTTTGGAACATGAAGGACATTTTTAAGAGTTAACATTGGAGACAACACAACTGACCCTTTGCCGGCAATGGCTGAAAAGGAGCCATCTGCGACTTTTATTTTTTGATTACCTGCACATGGACTATATGAAGAGAACAAAGTGGATTCACCTGTCATGTGATCAAAGGCACCTGAATCTACTATCCAAGTATGATTGGGACTGACACGAAGAAAAACAGAGTTACATTTTGTTGCTACAGAGCAAGAAGGAGTTTGAGACTCGAGGAGTTTGAACAGTTTCTCTAGTTGTTCCGTAGTGAATGGACCCTGAGTTGAAGTAGATTGTCGTCCTTGATCAGAATTACTAGCTTGGAATGCACGACCACCTTTCTTCTTCTTCCAATTAGGAGTCCAGTTAGGAGGTTTGCCTTTGAGCTTCCAACAATCGTCACGCGTATGCCATTCGCGGTTGCAGTAATCACACCGAGGAACTTCGTCTAATTTTTTTTCCTTCGTAGGGGTTTCTAGTTGCCAAAGCCGAGCCTTCAGATTCAGAGCTTCGAGGTGTCTTGCCCATCATAATTCCTTGCCGTGCCTCCTCCCTTTTTATTTCTGCAAAAGTCTCACGAAGAGTTGGCAATGGAACATTTCCCAATACTCGACCTCTTACCTCATCAAGATCTTTATTCAACCCAGCGAGAAACATGAACACACGATCATTCTCTTGCCTCTTTAGAAATAAAACACTATCTTCTGCGCATTTCCAATTGTCATCATAACAAAGATCCAACTCTTGCCATAAGGTCAGCAACTCATTGTAATAAGCAGTTACATTCCAGTCACCTTGCTTAGCATGCCATAACTGTGACTTTAAACCAAAGATTTGAGAGGCGTTTTAGATATCAGAGTATGTTTCCTTAACAGCTTCCCACACATCCTTTGCAGAAGGCAAAAACATGTAAGGCTCACACATCCTTTGCAGAAGGCAAAAACATGTAAGGCTTGCCTATGCCAGTTTCCATAGTGCTTACTAACCAAGCAATAATCATGGAGTTTTCAGACTTCCATTGTTGGTGAAGTGGGTCTCCTTGTGCAGGTTCAGCGAATGCTCCCGTCAAAAATCCAAGTTTTCCTTTACCATCCAATACCAAGCGAACAGTTTGGGCCCATTGATTATAGTTATTCCCGTTCATCTTAGGAATATTGACCTTGAGGGAGGAACCCTCTTTGTCTTTGAAGCCTGTGTTGAAATCGCTGTCACCATAAACAGTTTTGTTCCTGTTTCCGTTGTTTCCGCCATTACCGCTACTGTTAGCGATAAAGTCTGGTATCTTTCCGATGTCTGGTATCCCACCACCACGGCCACCACCGTCTCCGCGGCCAGCTCCGTCTACGCAGCCACCTCCTCCGTTTCCGCGGCCAGCACTTGGTGGTTGGCCATCGTTATTGACCGAGGATCCGGTATAGGCCTGGCCGAGGGAAGGCCACTTGTTGTAGTCGGCCATAAGAGACTAAACGGGTATGAGAATGGGTCGGGTAAAAGAACGGGTCGAACAGAAATTTTTTACAGTGGAACTCTAACCCTAACCTAGGTCTCGTGATACCATGTTAAAAAATATGTGTAAATGCTGTAATAATTTTATTCCTCAGCTCAAGGTTGGTATTTATAATAAAAGTACAACTGGCTATCTCCTTGATTTAGGAGAAATAAAAGGAAATAATGATATGTTTAGAATCTTCTAGAAATAACAAATTAGGAAACTAAACATATTCCAACATGTACCTTTACGAAAAAGGCAATGCCATGTTCGGAGAAAGAAAGACACAACCATATCCCATACATTCCACCTTGAGACTGCCTCACTCCAAACATGATACCATAATGTTCCCATGGAAAAAGAAAAAAAAATATGGATTCTACACTATTTTGCAAGGGTACAAAGTGATACAGTGCAAACTATTTTTGTTTCACACCAGTAAACATATATTATCTACATAAAGATAAAAACAACTAACCAAATCCACCAGCGGGTGGAAATCGATGAGCAGCATCACCAGCAAGTATTATACGGTTGCCACAACATACAAACCTCTCAGCAACTTCAGCATGCATAATCCATGGCTTTATATCAATTACATCCACATCTCCAAACTCCCGACCAACAAGTTTGCTGATTAACTTCTCACATGCCTATTAAGAATCAAACCCCTTTCAGTGTGTTAATACTTATAAATGTACCAAGCTTAATCACATCAACAGGCATGGCCTATGACCTCTTCAAAACTCCATGTTTTAGCTTTAGCAAGATATTTTATTCCTCATATTATGACAAATGTCGTTAAAAAATTCGGTATAAACCTTTTGTTATGAGTAGATGATACCTTTGGACTGAAATCCTCAATTGTTTGCTGAGGTGGATAAAATGGTATCTGCAATAATATAAGCATCAGACATTTGATTTGCAAAAAACCAGTTGCAAGACAAAATGGTGACATTTTTACATTTATGCATATCATACCTGCAAAACAAATTCTCCTTGCCTGAGATCATGAGCAACAAGGACCCCAATTGCTTCAGTATTAAAGATAAAGAAGAGCATGCCGGGATTTTCCTTAAGCAAAAATTGTCCAAGGCGTTTGCTAAGAAAATGGATGCTGACAAGTTTTTGCAAGTCTTTCTCACCTCTCATATCTATTCCTACACGCTTTCTCACAGTACTTCCTGCTCCATCTGCACCAATAAGGATATTACAACGGATATTCTTTTCTACTTGCTTCCCATTATTTACAGAAGACGCAGTTACGGTTATGAAGTCATTGCTGGTGTCAATGGATACACACTCATGACCCATCAATATTTTCTTGTCACGGAACTGCTTATTTCCTTCTGAGCTTTCAGGTGCGCATGTTTGGAAGCCTAGATTTTCAAGTTGCTTGAGTAGTAACATGGTTAACTTGTACTGTGAGAAATGTGCTACAGAGACTGGGCTGACAACATGCTCAAGATCTGGCAACAAGTACAAGATATATGAATCTTCTGAAGCTTAATGTTGACCAAAATGATAAAAACATCATGTAGTCTGAATGTTGATACTGCATATTTTTGAAGGCTATGCAATATTGTCAAAACTACCCTAAAATAGTAATCTTCCTATTGCTATCACACAGGAAATTGGCTCAAGTGGATTATAGAATAGCACCTTGAGGTTGTATGTGATCTACAGATTCAAGAATTGAACCAGAAAGGGAAGTGCAATATACAAACTTCCTCCATAAGTCTACTGGTGGTTGAGACCTTTGGATCTCTTCAACAAGGCCATCAATCTTGCGGAATATCTATAATGGCACAGAGAGTTAAAATATATCAGTGCTTTTTCAGGAAATAAAAATATTTATCAAAGAGTGGTATTAACCTCCATGGATCGATTGTTGATGAAGTGTGCTTGTGGATGTTTTGAAAATGCCTTGTTTCTCTCCAAAACTGTGCAATTAATACCTGCAAACAAACAAAAGGAGATATTTACATGTCATGAAGAACAACAAATATAAATAAAAAATATGAGTAAATTGAAAACAGTGTGAAAACAATATCATTATTTTGTTTGGGAACAGGAAACAAAGTGACAATAATGTAGTATTTTTGTAATTAAAAGTGAAAACAATTAAACGAAAAAACATTTCCTCATTGTAACCAGACCACAGACCCTAATTTACATGACCACAGATGTCGCAGTAATTCACTGTATCCTTTAAAATAAAAATATTTGAAAGCAAAAACCAAAGTGAAAACAGAGTGGAATTTTTGCAATTAAAAGTGAAATCAATTAACATTTTCTTTAAGTAAATAGACCCTTATGTACCTTATTTATCAGAGTGAGTTATAGGAGCATTGCCAGATAAGCTAGTATTCTAGTAACATAAATTAACAAAGGAAACTCTATAGCTCGTTTTAAAGGCATGCATTATCCATCACACATAAGTTTTTTCAACAAATATATAAACATTGAATGGAAGTAGAAATTATCGTCGTTGCAAAATTACAAACTGAAAACATGGCACATCTCATTATAATTGCTGCATAATTTTCAAACACTGCTCACAAGAAAACTTCAGAACCTACCTAACTTTGTAAGGAGAATAGAGAGAACAAGACCCACAGGCCCTGCACCAATGATCAGAACTGGAAGCACTGCATCATCGCCCTTGAACACTTGTTCTTTTGAGAAGCCTCTTCTTTGAATATGCTGAATTAAGTATGCTCTATTTCGAGTTTTATCTTTGAAGGGGTAATTATACCTTCTTATAAACCTTAGAAACCCCATGGCCTAAAAATTGAAAGCCAGGCTCTCAAGTGTTCTTCATGAAAGAGAATTGCACTTTCAGTTGTTGGTGGCTGCAAGTTACCTTCAAACTCAGGGCAATGCAGTTTCAGTTCACATTTCTAAGGTTCACATTTGAACCGCAGCATACAACACAAGTTACATAACTCCGTCTCAGAATAAGTGTCACTTTAGGAATAAAATTTTGTTTTAAAATGAATGTCATTCTCACTTTCCAATGCAATATTTTCTAATTGTATCCCTAATTATTATTACTATATGCACTATTCTCAAGGAAACCAACCAATTATACCAACTTACTATACAGTAACTTATAGACTTCTAGGGATAATTTAGTAAAGTATTACTTATTTTGACAATACTCATTATTATTTTCATTAAGTAGCAAGCATCAAAGTAGCCAATAAACCAATTCAATTGGCAACTGAAAAGTACCCAATTTGCATCACAGAAAATGGATTAAGGAAGGATTGTACATTGAGGAGGAACAAAGACGGCAGACGCACGCCGCAGTGGAGAGTGGACGAGATTGGTCGGATTAGTTTCTCAAGTGGAGGCTCGTGGTGGCCGGAAAATGTGGAGGCTCAAAATTTAAATTTCTCCAAAACGAAAAATAAACTTATGGGTTTTGTAGAGAATGGAAAGATGAGTTCAAAAGTGGTGTTAGTTTTCAATTTGGACCAACGTGGTGGCCGGAGGGACACCGGGAAGTGGAACACGGTGGTGGGTTTTGAGAGAGAGATAGATAAATGAGTTTTTGATGATATATATGATGATGAAAAAAACGCAAAAAGAAGGGAAAAGGAAAAGGAATGAGAATATGAGGCTGTTTGTTACGGATTATATATACTCCGTACGTATTTTGAAAGGAAAAAAAAATATCATTTTTAAAAATTCCATAAAAAAGAGAAAAATCATTTTTGAAAATATTATAAATTTTTGAAATAATCAGAATCTAAAATTAATCAGAAAATAGCTAAAAATGAAAAGCCAATAAGAGTAACTTCTCAAATAATAAATACTTAAAAGTGTAGGTTATTTTTAGAGGAGAGACAACAAGTATTCAAAAGTGTAGGTTATTTTGTAATTAAAAAATCACATTCAACTGTGTCTCAATAATGAGATTTGGTCCTTAAGTCATCTCTCCTTTAACATCCGAGCTATGCCTTCAGGAATTGTTTCTCCCCCCCCCCCCCCCTTTTAATGAAATGTTTAGTTGAAAGACATATCAAGTGGAACTATAATAACATTCATGTGTCTTAACGTAGATGGAAGTTGTCTCAATTCTCTCGTTCGATCTAGATTCTCCCGTTCGGCTTTGATTCAAAAAAGAAACACATTTGGCCATTATCTTATAGGCTTCTCAGGCTTCATTCAATGGTCATCTCACATTTTGCTCGCCGAATTGTATGCTATCTAGAAGGAACTATTGCTGGCCAAAGACATGATTATTTATGACCTTGTATCTACTCTGATTCTTTACGCTGTGTCAACCTCATTCCATGATGTGTTGATCCAAGATATAAAGGAACTGCTCTATCAAACAAATGTTTCTCTCTATCACAAACTTAGAGAAAAGAATCAATATGCAAATTTCTTCGCTAAACTTGGAGTCTCATCAAATGCGTGACTTCTTGACTCATACTTCTCCTCCATAAGGCATTCGTGATCCTCATAGAAATGATGCAATGTGAACCTTCTTTCTTCGTAAATAGTTTTTATTTTTAGTTATGTTTTTATTTTCTTTCTTTTTAGCTTCCTTACCAACAAAAAAAACCAGCTAAAAATTATGGTATTAAAAAATTAATTTTTATTATAATAAACAAACACAAAGTGAATTCTATTTTTCTATAAAATCTTTGAAAACTAATCCCTAAATTATTGAATTTTAAAATAACTATTTTTTTAATCTATAATAACAAACGCATCCTAAGTGTAATAATAATAATAATAATAGAATTAGATTAGTTGAATTCACCAAAAAAAAAAAATAGATTCGTTGATTTCTCAAAAAAGAAAAAAGAAATAGTTGACACCGGATTTTAACACCAAATCTAATTCAAAATTAACTAAGACAACATAAAAGAAAGAACAGAAAAACAAGTGAAACAACGTATATAAAGCAACTTACACAAATATAGGAAACCAACAACCAAATAGTTATAAATTATCTATATTGTAAATTCAAGGGGAATAATTTATTATTGGTTAAGTGGAAAGTTCAATTCATTTTATAGTAAAGATTAATTAAGGTTAAACTTCCATGTTTAGAAGGGGGAAAAATGCAATGTGTGAATGAAAAATGGAACCAACGACTTATAGGCAAATCAAAAATACAACCACCAAGCCACAAACTATTCCATGTTATATATATAGCACACACATACATATTACTTAAGAAAAATACTGTAATAATTTGGGGCGGGCTGCAGCCTTGCCAAGCTCTAAGGCAGCTCCGCCCCTGGATAGAGTTGAACTAGCGTCCTTGAATGAATTAGTTCTTGTGCTGGATACCGAGGCGGAGGGCGTCCCTTGCATTTGTCATCATCCTCAATCTCCAAGTAAACAATGAATGAAATTTTTTAGAGAATTTTATGGCAATTCTTTTTAATTAATCAATGTCTCAGTTGCTCAACAAATCTCTTGCAGTTCAAATTTCAATCAAGATTTGTACTATTATTATATTATATATTGCAATACATTAGTGACTAAAGATACTATTAGCATACACCCATACGATTTGCATTCTTGATTATCCAAGGATGCTTCATTATCTTCTGGAGTGACAGCCTTCTTGAGGAATCTTTTACCAGTAGCTGCATGAATTTACAGATAGCAGTAAGAACAACATTCTAATCATGGATATAAAATGTAGATATAGGATTAAATCAGCTTTTTTAGATTCTATAAAAAAATTCAAATTTTAGTCCTCACAATATTTTTTCATTGACAATTAGTCTCCATAAAAAACAAAGTAAATTGATACCTTATTGAAATGCTACCAAATTTTGCATATACACATTGATTCTATACACTCAGTATTATATTAGAAGTCTTTGCAAAATATATGAGCTAAAAATTTGAATTTTATGTTCAAGTTAGGTTATTTTGCTTTTTTGAGCTTTTGACACTTAAAAAATTAAATATTTAATTTAATCCTTGTTAAAAAAAAAGTCTATTTTTTATGAGGAATATGTTTAAAATGTTCTAAACATTCCTTCAAAAAAAAACCTTTAAAAAATGCAAAGGGTACATTAGTTGAGTTAATAGCAAAGACTAAAATTGCTGACCAAAAATATTGTAGATACTAAAATCAAAGAAAAAATTTTATACGGACCAGAAAAAATTTAAAATTGTTTTTCAGTACTAAAAACATATTTAACCCTATAATAATATAATCATACCCGACTTATCAGATTTTTGGCATCAGAAGAAACAAGAGGGCTAGGAGGGAAGCTTAAATCAACCTTTTTTATCCTGCACAAATTGAAATACATTATTACATATATATGCAAAAAAGGCTTCAAATGTTTCTCTGTGAGACAAAATGTAAATTTACTATATATATGCAAGTTCCATGCCCTTGGATACCTTTCAAAGGTATCAGCTTGACTCTCAGCCTCAAATGGAGGAACACCATAGAGGAACTCATAACAAAGGATACCAAGAGTCCAGTTATCAACAGCATAATCATGATCTTTGTTTTCTACCATTTCAGGAGCTAAATAATCCAATGTACCACACATGGTTTGTCTTTTGCTTTTAGATTGTACTGACCAACCAAAGTCTGCAATCTTAAGACGACCCTGTAATCAAGCCATTATCAAATTAATTGCTACAAATTCCCTCAAAACTTGAATTTAATCATATAATAATCAACTGACTAAAACTAATTGCCAACAGTATTCATTATATATTATATATCCACAATAAAGGGCAAGAGGTAAAAGAATAAAAAGATACCTCATGGTCAAGCAACAAATTTTCAGGCTTGATATCCCTGTGAATAACATGCTTCTCGTGACAATATGCCAATGCCTCTGTGAGGCTGAAAATGTACTAATATTTTCAAATTTGAAAGAAACAAAAGTAAGGGTCAATATAATACAAAAAATTGCGGCAAAAGGAAGGTGTACAATTATAAGCATAGAATAGAATGATAGAATATAAATGATCACTAGTTGTTCAAATCCAATTTTTCACCTACTTTCTCTGCAGTACATATTTCACTGTATGTCATTTCAATTAGCATAACTGCTAAAACTATCATAGATATATCATGGTTTCTAAGAAGTTTGGATACATAGTACGATACAAATACTATACAACACAGATATGGGAATACAAGAAACTTCTAAAAATCAATATATGACATGGGCAAGATACATTTATAAACTCTCTCTCTCTCTATAGTTAGAGAGATGTGTATCAAAGATGCATTGCATCTAGATGACAATCATGTCATTAGACAGAAAGACGTATCGTAGATATATCTAAGAAGTTACGAGGAAAATATTGTAATTTGTTAAAAAGAATAAAAACAATTATCGAACGCCTTTTGGATGCATATCAGACACGTATTGGTATCGGATATATCCTTTTCCATTTCTAAATTCTTAGGTATCGGAGCTTCATATTGAATATCTAATTTTCAGATTCTCAATCAATCTCTTCAGCTGGTTAACTAATTTTCTCTCAAAACAAACTATGGCTTCTTCTCTCTCAACTCAACTTTTCTTTAAAGTCAAAACCAAACAACCTGACACAATGCCTTGAACCAATAAAAATGTTACTCCATGATTCAGACACAGTTAAGGAATCCTCCAACAGAATGCCAGGTCAAAACAATGATAATAGTTTGTTATAATGGCATAAAAAGTTAAGCAAGAAAGACAAACTTCATATTCTTATGTCACTAGTCATAACTCTAGTTAAAACCAAGTTCAAAAACCAGCCTCATGATGGTAATTCTTCAATATAGCCATACACTCATCAAACTAATAAAGGATTACCGTTGCAGCTTGCTTCTCTGAGAAACGGCCTCTTTTGCTAAGCTCTTTGTATAGCTCACCATTATGAGCATATTCAAGAATCAAGATAACGCGCTCGGAATCATGAAACCAACCATAAAGACTCAAGATGTTTGGATGTTTAAGACTTATCTGTATCTCCATTTCCCTCCTTAGTTGATGGTGAATCCTATACTTTTCAAGTTGTTCCTTAAAGATAACCTTCAATGCGACCACAAATTTACTCTGCAAAAAAGAAGTTAAAAATTAGTAATAAAATCTATTGGATCCTTAAGTATTCAAAAAATTCTTTAAAACAGCTTATGATATATTTATTACTTGTTTTCAACTTAATATATCAACTTATTCAGAACATATACTTAATTTAGCCTCATTTTCTTTGCCAGTGTGGAACTAGCTTATTTATGGACTCTTATATGATAAACTCTTGTATACAGCTCAATTAAGCTATTCACTAAGCACTCCCTAAATATACAATCCCATTCCGCATGAATTCAAAACATCTTCACTTCAAGACCAATTTATAGCAATCTAATTAACACTAACACTTTAGATTGAAGACATGTTTGGTCTCCAACACGTGTTGGTATCTGACACCAATATGACATGAACACATTTGGTTACATTTTATGTTCCATTTTCATAAATGACTACCGGTGTCTGTCAGCATTGTCTCCGCTGTTTGTGTCGGTGATTCATAATTTGTACATGTGATAAAAACTTTCAAAATTAAATCAATTCATCACAAAAACAGATTTTAGGGTCAAATTGTGGATAGACTATTTGATTTTGATCCAAAATGAAATACCCACCAAATAATAAACAACACAGACAAACAGCATAAAGGGGGGAAATTTGGTACCTTGACTTCTCTGGCGACATAGACTCTGCCGAATTTCCCTCTCCCAAGTGGCTTTCCAATCTCAAAGTCATTGATGGACCATTCCCGTTTCACATTTTGATCCATTTTCCGTCGGAAAATTCAGTTGTTTTACCCTAATTTGAAGACAAAATATTTTGAAAACTGGATTGTTAAAAACCAGATCAGTGGTCAAGCCAGTAAGACCTCCGGATCATGGTTCAATTAGTTGAATAGGCTAAACCACTACGGCTGAATCAGATGATAAGTAATGTAAAAGCATTAAAGCACAACACAAATAGTAATGAGAAAAGAAATATGTACCGTCAGTGTAAACTAATTTTACACCATAAACTCCACTTCACCCCACTTTCTCGATATGACATGGAAGATTGAATCATTCTTATTGGTTGTCGGTGTAAAATTAAGTTACACTGACGGTGTGCATCCTTTAAACTCAATAGTAATTAAATATTAAAAAAAAATAAAAAAATACTCATGGGAATAACAAGTACCACAGAAAGATCACAAACTCCATTGGAGAGCAATTTGAACTAAATCAACTAACAAATAAATAAAATTGATAGTACATGCAAACACCAACTTGAACTAACAAAACAAAATTATTCAAGAGCAACTTATCCAATTAATTCAACAGGAACTGAGATTCATCAATAATAATTAATAAAAAAGAAACAATGAAAATCAAAGTGAGAAACAAAAGAAACAACTTAGCCAGAAATAAAGATACAAATGAAAGACAAAAGTAGAAGATGGAGGATCAATGGAACCATTTGACGAATCTGTTCGAAGCAGATAGAAAAGAGAGAAACGGAATAGCGAAGAGAAGGATCAATGGACAAACCTGAAATGACCTAAAAAATCGGAATCGCGAAACGGAGAAACTGAACGGTGGAGTGGCTTGGCCGGACGTGAACGGCGGTGGCGGAGTGTACTCAAATTTGAATTTGATATACGTTTTATCGGGGGAAAACGTAAAAACAATTGGCAGATTCTCATGACCCGGTTTATTTATTTATGGACCGGGCGGTTCTCATCCCGGTTTACGTTCCGTGGGTTTTCGAAATTCATCCGGTTTGAACTAGATACACAGTTTTTCACTTTTCCTCCGGTTTGAAATAAAAAAATTAAAATGGAAGATAATTTTAGGTGTGGAATAAATGTCACATGTGTTGGTCCCCGTGAATTTAACTCAGTTAGTAAGGACATCGTCACTAGTCTACTTAACAAAAAAATTCTGCTTCACAAAAAAAATGTCACATGGATTGGGAAGTGACCATATGAAAGGTTCCAAATATGATATGAGGACCAACTAACTTCATTTTTATGAACTCTCGTAGACTATGTACAATGGTTTAAATTCTCAACGCCCATTTTTTTCACTTTTTACACTTCACATCATATTTTCTCATTTTCATCTAATAATTCAGCACACATTCAACTTTTACTTACTACACCACTTTTATTTCATATTTTTATTTTCTTTTATGTTTTTTTTTTTTTTTTTACCAAAAATCCGGATTTAAATTACAATGAAAAGCTTCAGAGTCAACAAAACTTCAAAATAAATATTGGTAATAGCATGAGAAACAACCTAAAAAACAAAAATGCATTATGAAGTAGATTAAGCTCCAACAATTTCTGTGGCTCCCTCAACCACTTTTATTTCATATTTTTATTTTCTTTTATGTTTTTGTTTTTGTGATTATATATTAATAACAATTATCGATTGAAATTAAATTAAAATAATTAAGAGTTAAATAATTAAAGATGGAATATAGGGATAGTCATTATTAAAACAATTTTCTCCTAACAACACTGTTTGTTCCATATTTAATCCACCCGCTAATTAGAACCAAATTTTGATCAGTGGTCCAATTGGGGTTTTTTCGACGAGCAGAATTTGAATCCTTTGCATTTGGGGTGGCTTCATGACCACCGCTCATGCCACCAAAAGTCATTTGTGTTGAAAATTCAGGAATTTCATCAAGTCCAACATTCGAAACATTTTCATTTCCCACTAGAGTAGAAGAATAATAAGGGAGTGTCTGAGATGAATAAGGCATCATTGATCTATTGGGTAGTTGAAATTGAAAGAGTAATTGTTAGAATTTTGGGTGTTAAAAAGGTTATTGTTGAGATCAATTTCACTAAAAAGATATTTGGAGCTACAAACAAGAGTTTATTGAAGGCCAAATAGAAAAATTAGAAGGAAAAATTCATTTTTTTTGTGTCCAAATGAAACAAACTTAGTCTCTATTTAAATACAAAAAAAAAAGATGATTTTGGTGAAAAAAAATAATTTACTACGAAATAATTGATCCCAAATAATAAGGATGAAATAAAAATCTAGAAATCACAACAACTAATAATATGTTGCCAAGTGGAGGAAGGGGACCCACTCCCTCCCTCAGCCACTTGCTTCTTCAACGGTTGAAAATATTCAACCCCAATTTATCCAATTGTATTTCAACTCTCTATTCAACTACTCATTGCATATATTAAATAGTTGAAATTTTTTTCAACTACCCCATTGCATATAGTCTTAAAATGTTTTAGTAAGAAAGGTGGAAACCATTCAAGTTCAAGGAGAGATTTGGGAGATAATCTTAAGTGATCACGTGACCATAAATTGATATTTGGTCCTGACCAATTAAAAAGTGACACAACACATTAAAAGAAATAAAAATAATAACTACCATTACGTTAGATTATTATAATAGTAAAATTGATAAATTAGTATAAAAGAGAGAAACAGAACAATTACATCTCACACTAAGTTACTTTTTCAGGGAAAAAATTCGTTTCCCGCCATTTTTCGTTGTTGCAAGCTTCCTTTTCCTTCATCTCATCGATATCAATCTTCATAATCTATTTTTAAGCTATATTTTCATTTGAGGTGAGTTCATCTACTTCATTTTTCATTTTTTTAAAAATTGTCTTTTTTAAATGTTATAAACTCACATGTTTTCCATTTGCTATAAATTTGATGTTGCAATCGTAATTATATGTTTTAATTTTGTAATATATTATAACTTTCTGTTGTATATATATTGAGGTTTCATGATTATGGCTCATGTATTATTTACTTAAATCAATGGAAAAAATTGAATGTTATTCATCATAATCCAACGCATTTATTGACTCTTCAATCAAGTCTCACGAACAATTATGTGAATCAACAATTTCTCATTTACTAAGTTAAATAGTGTTGTCGGCCCTAATTTTAGAGAGACAAGCTATTCATTCTCTCTAAGTTTTTTTCATCTTCTTTCATAAAAAAGGGGTGATTTTGGGTCTTTTTTTGATCCAAAATCATCCCTATGCATATTTTTATATTTGCTTTAATCTAAATAAGTGGTTTTCACATAGACTAAAATTTTCTTTTGTGTGCTTTTTTTGTGATTTCGGCGTCCAGTCTTTGTGCGGTTTTTCTTTCCTGTCTTGTTGCGATGTTCGTTTGATTGAATTGGCAGATCAACCTCGGTCAACTACTGATTCACACTGTGATTAAGTTCGTCAACGACAAACTTCCAGAGAAATAGATATTCCGGTTACTTTGGTTTTATTACACCATTTGTAGGCATGAGTATGCCATTTTATGCTATTAACTTGGATGCTGTGAATTTGTTCGCAGATTTATCTTTTTCATTTTTAGCGGTATTGAATTTGTACTTGAATCTGATGTACTCCATCAATTTGAATGGATGAATATCTTTTATCTTAGTAAAAAAAAAAAGTTAAATAATTATCTCGGGCTTAGGCCCTCATGTCTATAAAAAAAAGTTAAATAATTATCACGACACTCTCATCGGTAGAACAAAACTAGCTTGTCTTAGAACGATATAACATTATTACACATTTAATTTAATAGCATAACATAAACGATTAAGTTAATCCTTAAGAAAAATAAAAGATTAAGTTAAAGTACCTTGCCACAATTTTTCCAAAAATGAAATGTTTGAAAATTTGAACCCTTATTTGACCTTTCTTCTTGTTTTTTCTTTAAAATTTTTGACTTCATTATTTTCTATTTACATCACCTCTCACAAGTTGCCACTTAACTCCCAAATTACAACGGCACTGTCACTTTATGCAGTAGATTAATTTTTGTTAATTTACAATTAGTACAGATCCATCTTCTTAATCTAAAAAGTTAATATAAATATATTGCATAATAATATATTATTTTTTTTAACAAAAACATCATATAATAACAAAAAATAAAAACTTTGGATTGGATCCAAAATTTGAGAAATTGAACTCAAAATTTCTTTAATGTTTGTTTCAAGGGGTGGGATAGACAAACAAATCCCAAAATAGTAGATTTTTCTCATGCACATGTGTGGATTCAATTTTGGGAATTACCCCCTCACTGCAAAGACAAAGAAAATGGGGGAAAGCATTGGAAACTTGTTGGGCAAAGTAGAAACTGCAGAGTTTTATGAATATCCTGGCAAGAAAATGATAATCAAGATAAAAGTTGCAACAAATGTCCATGAGCCTATTCAAACAGGGATCCTAATTGGCAACCACAAAGATGGCACTACATGGATTGATTTCAGGTATGAAAAGTTACCCCAAATTTGCTTCAAATGCGGAATCTTATAGGACATGGTGAAAACCTCTGTCAGAATGTGCCCCTAAACATGGAGGATGCTGCACCATTAGGGCCATGGATTAGATCAAATCAGTATGGCAGAAGGGTTATGGAGGAGAAAGATAGGAAATATCACAACAACCCATCACTCTCAAGGACTTTTGGACAGTATAGTCCACCTATTTCTGCTAGCATGTTGGCCAAATGGAGGCAATGAAAATACAAGAAGAAGCATCAGAAGAGGGCTCTAAATCCTCAAAAAAAAAAAACTAACAATGCTACACCAACTACTCAAACTAGAGATGACATTGGAACTTGGCACAGAACAACCAGAAACAACTATGAATCCATGGAACCAATAGAGGCTCCCACCATGGCTGAACTCAACCCCTAGTTAAAAGACCAAGAATGGAGGACATCAAAACAATATAAATGGCAGGACCTGTAGGGCAGGCCAGGCAATCAACATGAGAATCCTATCTTGGAACTGTCAAGGGTGTGGCAACCCGAGGACAGGTAGAGCATTAAAAAAGCTCATTGTGAAACACCAGCCAGATGTTGTGTTCTTGATGGAAACTAAACAGCTAAGTACTTGTCCTAGTTTTTTGCAAAATTTTGCTCTTTATTACTGTTTTAAAATTGTTGATTGTTCCACCACTGGTGGATGTAGAGCTGGTGGTTTGGCTTTACTTTGAAAAAATTGTAATTTGGATTTGAATATAATTGACTATGATTTGAACTATATTGATTGAATTATCCATTCTCATAACATGCATTGGCGCACTACTGGTATTTACGGATTCCCTATTAATACTCATAAATTACTTACTTGTGATTTGATTACTAATTTGGCTACGTACCACTCATGAAAATAATAATTGGTTGATTTTTGGTGACTTTAACATTGTTCTTAACTCTAATGAAAAGTTAGGAGGAAATCCTATTGATTATAGTATAACTAATGCTTTTATGGACTCTTTGGACAAATGCAATTTAACTGACCTTGGGTTTAAAGGGGCAAAATTTACTTGGCACAATAGACAACATGGGTCTCATTATATCCAAGCTAGATTGGATAGATTTTGTGCCTCAAATGACTGGACCTACAATTTCTCTCACTATCAAAATTCGCATTTACTGAGATTCAGATCTGACTATTGCCCTATTTTACTAGATTTCTCTACTTTTAACACTGACAGGCAACTTCAGAGCAACTCATATTGCAAAATATATGAACAGATGTGGCTCAAAGATGAAGAACATATTCAAATTGTTAAAGAGGCTTGGCAACTACAAAATTTAAATCTTCAAAATAAACTTGAGTTTACTTTGTCTAACCTGCATAGTTGGGGAAAAAACAAGTTTGGCATAATCCTGAAAAAAATCAAAGAGGCCTAAGAGGATTTATAGATTATTAATGATCAAAATAATCAGGGTGACATGATGCATCTTGTCAAAAGTAAGGAAAAAGAGATTGATGACCTCCTCCATTGCGAGGAGATGTGGTGGAACCAAAGATCTAGAGCCATGTGGCTGAAGCACGGGGATAAGAATACTAGCTATTTTCACCAAAAGGCTTCCCAAAGAAGAAAAAAGAATAAAATTGAAGCAATCACTGACAGACAAGGTAGTATACATACTGAGTATGAGAAGATTGCTGAAACCCTTACCAACCACCTCAAGGATTTATTTAACTCTCAAAATACCATGCACATACCTGAAACTGTGGAGGTTGTCAAAAACTGCATTAATGAGGATATGTACCACTATCTTGACGCTGAGTTTACAAAGGAAGAAGTGGGTAGTGCCATAAAAGACATGAAAGGCCTAGCTGCCCCCTTGCCCGGATGGGCTTCCTGCCCTCTTTTACCACACTTATTGGGACATCGTGGGACAAGAGGTAACTGAGACTGTACTTCAGGTGCTTAATCATAAAGGGAGCTCAAAACCTTATAATCACACTCATATTTGCCTCATACTCAAAATTAAGAATCCTACCTATCCTAGTGACTTCAGACTCATCTCTTTATGCAATGTTACGCTAAAAATTATAACGAAAAACTATTGCTAATAGACTCAAAACTAATCTTCCGAAAGTCATTAGCCTAAATCAGAGTGCGTTTGTTCCTGGCAGACTTATCCCCGACAACACTTTGGTGGCCTATGAGGTTTTTCACCATTTCAACCAAAGTACTAGCAAAAGGGGTTTCACCATTTCAAGACAAACATGACAAAAGCATATGATAGTGTTGAGTGGAAGTTTCTCCAAGCCACCGTGGAAGCTATGAGTTTTCCTCACCATCTCACTGATACTATTATGGATTGTGTATCCAATGTTTCTTTCTCCATTTTGATAAACGGAACACCTTCCCAACCTTTTACTCCTCAAAGGAGTCTCAGACAAGGAGACCCCTTATCTGCATACTTATTCATTCTTTGTGCAAATGTTTTATCTGATTTGATTTCCAAAGCTCAACATCAGCAAAAGCTCCATGGCATTAAAATTGCTCATGGTGCCCCTGAGGTTAGTCACCTATTGTTTGCTGATGACAGTTGTTTTTTTTCAGGGCTAATAAAAAAGAAGCCCAAACTATAAAAGATATTATTTCAGAATACCAAAAAGCATTTGGCCAACTCGTTAATATGGAAAAATCTAAGCTTATGTTCAGTAAACACACACCTCAGCCTATGAAAGCTATTATCCATACTATCCTTCATATGAAGAGGGTTTCTCATTTCTCTAAATATCTATGAATGCCCACTCAAATGCGAAGACATTTATCTTTTGCTGGCAGGAGCACCCTCATTAAAGCGGTAGCCTAAGCAACCCCTACGTATATCATGAGTTGCTTCCTATTACCAAAAAATTTATGCAAACACATTGAAAGTATGACTTGCAAATTCTGGTGGGGCAACTCTTTAGACAAGAGAAAAATTCATTGGGTCAAATGGGATCAAATATGTAAACCTAAAAGGACTGGTGGGTTAGGGTTCAGAGGCATTAGGGCCTTCAATGAAGCCCTGTTGGCAAAACAAGGGTGGAAGTGTATTACTCAGCCGGACTAGCTTCTATCAAAAATTCTGAAGGCTAAATATTTCCCTAAATGTGAGTTTTTACAAGCAAAACCTACACAGAACATGAGCTACACATGGCGTAGTATCTTGAACGCTAATTGGATCTTGAAAAAAAGGTGGGTTATGGCATCTTGGCAATGGGGAGAGCATAAACATATGGCTGGATAACTGGTTACTAGAGCAAGAGGGCTACAAGATTTGGTCCATAAAGGATGCTAGAACCCCTCAGAAGATGGTTAAAGATCTAATCCTCCCTCTGTCAAAATCTTGGAATAACAACCTTATATCCAAACTTGTATACCCTTTCGAAGCCCAACAAATCCTTAACCTTCCTGTTGGTGTTTTGATTGGCTACATTTTGCAAAAGCCAACCAGCCAGATGCTGGACTGAGATGCTGTAGCATTATAGTACAGCATACTGAAGCTCTGTTTTCGTGCAGAATTTTTATTTCAAATCTGAGTCAAGATTTGCTTCAATTATATATTCAGGCACGTGCGTCTGGGCAAGACGAGACTTACTCAGCAAGTTTTATTGAAGTCGGTCAAAGGAAAGTGATTTAAAACAAAAATATAATTATATTATATTTTTGGCGTTTTTTTTTGTTTGGTACAACATGAAACAAACAAATTATATTTTTGAAATTAATTTAGGGTTGGGCCGCAATTCTCACAGCTGTATTTGTCTGAAGACCTAACTTGCCCATCAAGACAATTGAAGACTATAAATATGTGAAGCCTCAAGGCTATTTAACTCGCGATTTCTAAACCTTGTATTACTAAAGTATGCGTTTTTGAGGTTTAGTGTGTGTGTCTTTTGTGAGCCTTTCTTGTATCGTTTTGATGCAAGTTTAGGACTGGGTTTGTGTTGTTTATTGTCAACTGCTCCTAAGCTTTTAAGCACGGAGTTAGTTTGTGTGATTCACTCATAAGCTTTTAAGCAAGAGTGTTGTCTAGTTTCTAGGAGAGTGTCTCCATCCTTATCGTTATTATTGACAGCAACATAGTACGTGTTGTTAGAGGGAATTTGGGACGGGGTCTCATTATCTAAGAGGTTCTTAGGTAGGATTGCACGGGTAGTGTCTAGGTGATAAGTCAAGTACCGGGTGTTGGTCAAGGGCTTTGAACTAGAGCTATTATAGTGGATTCATTCCTGGATTGGTATCCCCCAGAGTAGGTGACGTTGCACTGAACTGGGTTAACAATTTCCTGTCTTATTTATTGTTCTGCAATTTATTTATTTATTTACTGTGTTCTGCGACTGTCTTGCTGCAACGTGTGCTATAGCATCTTGTGCAGCATTGTGTTCACTGCGTGCCAGATTTCAATTGGTATCAGAGCAGGCACCCTTTCTGGTTATAGGGTGAGCTCCAGGGAAAATGTCTGGCAACATTGAAAAGGAAGGAGGGCTTGTAAGCAGACCACCGCTTCTAGTTGGTGTCTCCAACTATGATTATTGGAAATCACGCATGATTGCTTTCCTAAAATCTATGGATAGCAAAACTTGGAAGGCTGTTCTGAAAGGATGGGACCCCCCTGTGGTCATTGACAAGGATGGAAAGCCAACACTTAAACTAAAAGCTGAGGAGGACTGGTCTAAAGAAGAGGATGAGCTTGCTTTGGGAAACTCAAAAGCATTATATGCATTATACAATGGGGTAGATAAACACATCTTCAAACTAATCAAAAAATGTGTCTCAGCAAAGGAAGCTTGGAAGATTCTTGAAACTGTTCATGAAGGTACTCCTCAGGTAAAAATGTCTAAATTACAGATTCTTACTACTCAGTTTGAAAATTTACGTATGAAGGAGGAGGAAACAATTCAAGATTTTCATATGACTATTCTAGACTATGATAATCAATTTGATGCTTTGGGGGAGAAAATTCCGAAGAAAAGTTAGTAAGAAAAATGCTTAGATCACTTCCAAAGAAATTTGATATGAAAGTCACAGCTATGGAAGAAGCCAAAAACATATCTGAGATGAAGCTGGATGAACTGGTTGGATCACTCCAAACTTATGAAAGTGTTGCAAATGGAAGAAGTGAAAAGAAAAATAAGAGCATTGCCTTCTCATCTAAAAATAATGAAGAAGAACTGGAGGATGAAGAAGAATCTAATGAGAGTATCTCTGAGGCCATGGTGTTATTGGGAAAACAATTCAACAAAGTTCTGAAACGAATGGATAAGAGACCCAGATCAAATTTCAAAAACAATGCTCCAAGCACTATGCGCAGCAATGAAAGTCAAGGAAAACCAAAAGGTGATGAAAAATCAAACTTAAACAGAAACATTCGATGTCACGAATGTGAAGGATATGGTCACATCAGACCTGAGTGCCCAACATATCAGAAGAGAGCAAAGAAAGGACTAGCTGTCAGTTGGTCTGAGGATGATGACTCAGAAGATGATACAGCATCTGTAACTGCTAAACATATCTCAGTCTTAACAGGTATTGTTACATCTGATACAGAATCTGATGATGGAGAGGTAACCTATGAAGAGCTTGCTGCATCCTACAAGGAACTTTGTCTTAAAAGTGAAGAAATCTGCAGGGTTATTGAGAAACAAAAGGTAACCATCAATGAGTTAAAAGCAGAAAAATCTGAGAATATCTCAAAAGTAGAGGAACTTCAAAAGAAGGTAAATTTTCTGTCCTCTGATCTTGAGATCTGCAGGGTTATTGAGAAACAAAAGGTAACCATCAATGAGTTAAAAGCAGAAAAATTTGAGAATATCTCAAAGATGGAGGAACTTCAAAAGAAGGTAAATTATCTATCCTCTGATCTTGAAGAAGCTAAAGGAGTCATTGAAAAATTAAATACTGACATTTGGCGGCTGAGAAAATTCTCTGACATGTTGTATAAAGATGATGAGCATCTTGACAAACTTCATAAGGCTGATGGACAACTGGAGGAAATCTTAGAGAAAAATGTTCGAAAGCCTAGAAATATTGGGCTTAGCTATGAGAATGTCAATAAATTCAAAAAGTACAGTCCTGACCTCATGTACATGGAGCCTAAAGAAACTCAAAAGCAAAGGATGCCTTATCAGAAGCCGCAGCATCATCAGCAGCATCCCATGTCAAGAAATAGAAGAAAGCACCATGCTTGGAGATGTCATTACTGTGGTAGAAAAGGGCACATAAGGCCTTACTGCTACAAGCTATATGGGTACCCTAACAGACGTCCTCAGCACAAACCTGTTTCCACAACTGCTCCTACTCAACAAGAATGGAAACCTAAAGAAGAAAATGAGAAGAAAAGTGATACAACTCAACCTGAAGAAGAGATTACTGCTCTGATTGCTCACACATCACTTAGAGCTTCATCAAGGGAAGACTGGTACTTCGATAGTGGCTGTTCAAGACACATGACCGGAATAAGTAAATTTCTTGTCGGAATAAAGTCTTACTCAACTAGCTTTGTTACCTTTGGTGATGGTGCAAAAGGAGAAATTGTTGGGATAGGGGAGCTCAGAAGTAATAGCTTGCCTAAACTAAACAATGTATTGTTAGTAAGAGGATTGACTGCAAATTTGATAAGTATTAGTCAACTATGCGACCAAGGAATGAAAGTAAACTTCACCAAATCTGAATGTCTGGTTACAAATAACGAAGGTGAGATTTTGATGAAAGGTGTCAGATCAAAAGACAACTGCTATCTATGGGTTCCCCAAGAAGGAGAAAATATGTCAACATGCTTAACCACTAAAGAAGATGAAGTAAAACTATGGCACCAAAAGCTTGGCCATCTTAATCTAAGAAGCATGAAGAAAGCAATATCCAAAGAAGCCATCAGAGGACTGCCAAATCTCAAAATTGAAGAAGGTAGCATATGTGGAGATTGTCAGATTGGAAAGCAAACCAAGATGCCACATCCAAAGCTGCAGCATCTTACCACTACCAGAGTTCTTGAACTTCTACACATGGACTTGATGGGTCCTATGCAAACTGAAAGCTTGGGAGGAAAAAGGTACGCATATGTTGTTGTTGATGACTTTTCTAGATACACCTGGATAAATTTTATTAGAAAGAAATCAGAAACCTTTGATGTGTTCAAAGATCTATGTATTCAACTTCAAAGGGAGAAAAACAATGTGGTATTAAGGATCAGAAGTGATCATGGTAAGGAGTTTGAGAACTCCAGTTTCTCTGACTTCTGTGCCTCTGAAGGCATCATACATGAATTCTCATCTCCCATTACACCACAACAAAATGGTGTAGTAGAAAGGAAAAATAGAACTATACAAGAGTCTGCAAGGGTAATGTTACATGCAAAGAAGCTTTCACATGGTTTTTGGGCAGAAGCTATGAATACTGCCTGCTATATTCATAATCGTGTCACCCTGAGATCTGGAACAACAACTACTCTATACGAATTATGGAAGGAAAGGAAACCTACTGTTAAGCACTTCCATGTGTTTGGTAGTAAATGCTACATCTTGTCTGATAGAGAACCAAGAACCAAAATGGACCCTAAAAGTGATGAGGGCATATTCTTGGGATACTCAACAAATAGTAGAGCCTACAGAGTATATAATAATAGAACCAAAACCATGATGGAGTCTATAAATGTGGTAATAGATGACACCTCAAGTGAAACTGCTGAAGATGATGCAGAAGATGCTACAGCATCTATAACAGGTGATGTAGATTGTGAAACTACTAATGAATCAAAGAATGATACAGAGGTTACTGCATCTGACCAAATCCCTGCTACTCCAAAGAAAGGACCTTCTACTCGTACTCAAAAGAATCATCCTACAGACCTGATTATTGGTAATCCCAATCAAGGAATTGCTACTAGAAGGACACTTGACATAGTTTCTAATGCTTGTTTTGTGTCTAAATTTGAGCCAAAAAATGTGAAGGAAGCTCTGACTGATGAGTTCTGGATAAATGCTATGCAAGAAGAGCTAAATCAGTTCAAGAGGAATGAAGTTTGGGACTTGGTTCCTAGACCTGAAAATGCAAATGTAATTGGTACCAAATGGGTCTACAAGAACAAGTCTGATGAAAGTGGAACTGTGACCAGAAACAAGGCAAGGCTGGTTGCACAAGGATATTCACAGATTGAAGGGATAGATTTTGATGAGACTTTTGCTCCGGTTGCTCGTCTTGAATCCATTAGATTACTTCTAGGAGTGGCATGTATTCTAAAATTCAAGTTATTTCAAATGGATGTGAAAAGTGCCTTCCTCAATGGGTACTTAAATGAAGAAGTATATGTGGAACAACCAAAGGGGTTTGTTGATCCAAGCTTTCCAAATCATGTTTACAAATTAAAGAAAGCTCTTTATGGATTAAAACAAGCACCTCGAGCATGGTATGAAAGATTGACTGAGTTCCTTATTAGTCAAGGCTACAGGAAAGGAGGAAATGACAAGACTCTATTTGTGAAAGAAGATCAAGGCAAATTTCTAATAGCACAAATCTATGTTGATGACATTGTATTTGGAGGAATGTCTAGTGAGATGGTACAGCATTTCGTGCAGCAAATGCAGTCTGAGTTTGAGATGAGTCTTGTAGGTGAACTAAACTACTTTCTTGGGCTCCAAGTAAAGCAGATGGAAGATACTATTTTTATCTCCCAAAGCAAGTATGCAAGAAATATAGTGAAAAAGTTTGGTATGGAAAGTGCTGCTCATAAAAGAACACCTGCAACAACCCATTTAAAGCTTACCAAAGATGAAAAGGGAGTTGATGTAGATCAAAGTCTTTATAGAAGCATGATAGGAAGCTTATTATACCTTACAGCCAGCAGGCCTGATATTACTTTTGCTGTAGGAGTATGTGCTAGGTACCAAGCTGAGCCAAAGATGAGTCATCTTGCTCAAGTAAAAAGAATTTTGAAGTATGTGAATGGTACATGTGATTATGGGATCTTGTATACTCATGGTGAGAACTCTATGCTAGTAGGATATTGTGATGCTGATTGGGCAGGTTGTGCAGATGATAGAAAAAGCACCTCAGGAGCTTGTTTCTTTTTGGGCAACAACCTTATATCTTGGTTCAGCAAGAAACAGAATTGTGTATCTTTATCTACAGCTGAAGCAGAGTACATAGCTGCCGGTAGCAGCTGCTCCCAGCTATTATGGATGAAACAAATGTTGCTAGAGTACAATGTGGTACAAAATGCTATGACATTGTACTGTGACAATCTTAGTGCCATCAATATTTCAAAGAATCCTGTCCAACACAGCAGGACGAAGCATATTGATATTAGGCACCACTTTATTAGAGACCTAGTTGAAGAAGGTATTGTAACTCTTGAGCATATTTCAACTGAAGAACAACTGGCTGATATATTTACTAAGGCTCTAGACGTAGTTCAATTTGAAAAATTGCGAGGCAAACTTGGTATTTGCCTGTTTGAAGATTTGTAGCAATTACAGCATAAAAAGCGTGCAGTTGAAGTGTTTCTCCTCACTTCATTCATTGGTGCACGCAAATCAAGGGAAGTAATCAAAAACTTCCATAACTTCTTTTCACGCGCTACAACCTTTTATTTTCTCTATCACACTATCTCTCCCCATTCTCTCTCTTCAACAACCACTCAACTTCTCCTCTCAACCTCCATTGTTGAAAACCTTCACTCACAAATACAAACCACCATGTCAAGCTCTCAAACTCCATCTCCTTCCAAGAACGACAAAACTCTTCCGCCACAAACCACCATATCACCCTCATACGATTGTCTCCCTCAACAAATCACCGTCGCGTATCCTCTCACTACCATTTTTCCTGAGGAAACAACGAAGAGAAAGAAGATTTCAGCGAAGAAGCCAACGCCAAAGAAAAATCAAGTTACTTCGCGTGACGCATCTGCTTCAAAAATGGGTAAGAAATCAAAATCTAAATCTACTCTTAAAGCGGTTCATACAATGCGTGAATTGTATCTTGACAATCCTGCTACTGCAAATGTTGATGTTAATGTTGAAGCATCTGATTCTAGTAAGAAGAATTTAAGTTTGGAATTGGATTTAACTGAAACCCTAGGATTAGAAAAACCTAGGTCTGCTGAGAAATTGGGGGAAACCTCCTTGGAAAACCCTGATGTTGTTGTTGATGAAATTGGCGCTAACTCTAAGGCCAATCTAGTGTCTGAGATGACAGTTGATGAGAATGCAGGTTCTGGGCTAGATGCTGCAAATGATGCTACAGCATCTGAAGAACATGTTGATATTAGTACCTCTGTAGTCCCTGATTCACCAAACTCTCCTGTGGTTCCTGTTAATGAGAAAGATACTGAAACCACCATCCCTGTTGATGTCATTACTCAGAATAAGGGTAAAACTGCAAGTATGCCTGCTACAAGTGAGGCAAATGTAATTGATGTTGAAAGTCTCCAATTCAAGGGTACTCCTAGGGCTGGTATATCTAGGAGGCTGAGAAGTAATACAGGAAAGGATATAGCCACTCCTTCTGAAGCCACCAAAACTAAAATTGGACCTAAGAAACGGTGGAGCAAGGTAACTGTACCCTCTGAAAGTAAGAAGAAGATTGTGAAGAGAAAAACTGTCTCTTCTAGTGACTCTGATTATGAGGAAGATCAAGATGCTGGAGCATCTCCTGAAGCATCTCCTCTGAAATCTGCCAAGAGAAAGAGAATGGCTCCTAATGTTCCATCTGTACCAATTGACAATGTCTCCTTCCACTGTGTTGAGAATGTTAACAGGTGGAAATTTGTGGTGAAAAGAAGAATAGCCATTGAAAGAAACCTTAATGAAGACTTCTTGAAATGTCAAGACATTGTGAATCTTATAGAGGAGGCAGGGCTGATGAAAACTGTATCTGTGTTGGGTAAATGCTATGATAAGTTGACTAGAGAATTCTTAGTAAACATCCCAGCTGACTGTGATGATCCTTTAAGCCCTGAATACCTAAAGGTGTATGTAAGAGGCAAATGTGTTGATTACTCGCCAGCCATCATCAATGAATATCTGGGAAGAAGTGATGATCCTGCACCTGAGCTGGAGATCTCTATGCATGAAATTTGTAAGACTATAACTGGTGACAAGGTGAGAGTGTGGCCAAGAGCTGGCAAACTATCTGCTGCAAAATTGACTAGAAAATATGCTCTGCTGAACAAAATAGGTGCAGCAAACTGGGTCCCCACTACACACTCCAACAGTGTAGCTACAGGTTTGGCCAAGTTCATCTATGCCATAGGCACTGGTACTGTTTTTGATTATGGCACTCATATTTTTAATGCAACAATTCTCCATGGCTCTTCCACTGCTGTAAAAATGCCAATAGCCTTTCCCACTCTGATCTGTGGTATTATCTTGTCTCAACATCCTGACATCTGCACTAACTCTGATGTGCCTGTCTCTAGACCCTCAGCTTTAACCATGGATTTTAGATTATTGGAAGGAAAACATGCTGCAGACATTGCCGTAGCATCTTTGAAGACACCAGCTGTAGGTATGACCAAGAGACAGATGATTGCTAATCTCAGGGAGGTTAGTGATATGCTAGGTGAGAAGAAGGAGCTGGTAGATGGTGTAATCCAAGCCTTGGAGCTTGAGCAGTCACAGGCAAATGAGGATGGAGTTGGTCCTTCCCATGGCGCTCCTCATGATGATGATCTTGCAGGTGGTGACACTGTAGAAGAGGAGATGGCCTCTGATGAAAGTCCCTCAATATGATCTGTTTCCTTCTGTAACTTTTTCTTATTTTGGATGTTATTTTTTGAAGGCTTAGCCCTTATGGTTTGTAACATGTACTATGTGGTTCCTTATGCTCTGACATCCTATGACTGTGCATTGGTATTCTATGGTTCTCTGTTTTGCTCCTATTCTATGATACTGACTTTATTTGTCAGAATTTATGGCTAAAAAGGGGGAGTAAAATGTATATGTGCATGATGTGATGAAGAATGCTATAGCATCTAGTATAGCATGTTGCATGTTGTTGGTTTATATGCATGTTTTGAGGGGGAGTGAAGATTATGCATATATTGAGGGGGAGTAGGTAGAATTTATTTTTCTACTACTTTTAATATGCATGCTTATATAGGAATTTATTTTTCCTATTTTCTGTGGCGTTGCTTAAATTTTAAGGAGTTTATTTCTCCGATCTTGAATCCACTATGTGAGAGTTTATTTCTCTCTATCTGTACTTTGAGGCTAAGATGTGTTATGTTCCGCTGTTGCATGCCTCTGATGCTTACGTGCTAGCTATCTTTTCATCTGATGAATTTCTTACTTTCTTTCTTAGTTGTGTGCTCATGTTGACTCGAAGGAAAGTTTAAATAGCTTAGCATCGTTCTACTTTCTTTCCTAGTTGTGTGCTTATGTTGACTCGAAGGAAAGTTTAGACTGTATCTCTCTATGCACTGGCCTAAGGTTGTTTTAGCCAAAATTTGCCAAAGGGGGAGATTGTTGGTGTTTTGATTGGCTACATTTTGCAAAAGCCAACCAGCCAGATGCTGGACTGAGATGCTGTAGCATTATAGTACAGCATACTGAAGCTCTGTTTTCGTGCAGAATTTTTATTTCAAATCTGAGTCAAGATTTGCTTCAATTATATATTCAGGCACGTGCGTCTGGGCAAGACGAGACTTACTCAGCAAGTTTTATTGAAGTCGGTCAAAGGAAAGTGATTTAAAACAAAAATATAATTATATTATATTTTTGGCGTTTTTTTTTGTTTGGTACAACATGAAACAAACAAATTATATTTTTGAAATTAATTTAGGGTTGGGCCGCAATTCTCACAGCTGTATTTGTTTGAAGACCTAACTTGCCCATCAAGACAATTGAAGACTATAAATATGTGAAGCCTCAAGGCTATTTAACTCGCGATTTCTAAACCTTGTATTACTAAAGTATGCGTTTTTGAGGTTTAGTGTGTGTGTCTTTTGTGAGCCTTTCTTGTATCGTTTTGATGCAAGTTTAGGACTGGGTTTGTGTTGTTTATTGTCAACTGCTCCTAAGCTTTTAAGCACGGAGTTAGTTTGTGTGATTCACTCATAAGCTTTTAAGCAAGAGTGTTGTCTAGTTTCTAGGAGAGTGTCTCCATCCTTATCGTTATTATTGACAGCAACATAGTACGTGTTGTTAGAGGGAATTTGGGACGGGGTCTCATTATCTAAGAGGTTCTTAGGTAGGATTGCACGGGTAGTGTCTAGGTGATAAGTCAAGTACCGGGTGTTGGTCAAGGGCTTTGAACTAGAGCTATTATAGTGGATTCATTCCTGGATTGGTATCCCCCAGAGTAGGTGACGTTGCACTGAACTGGGTTAACAATTTCCTGTCTTATTTATTGTTCTGCAATTTATTTATTTATTTACTGTGTTCTGCGACTGTCTTGCTGCAACGTGTGCTATAGCATCTTGTGCAGCATTGTGTTCACTGCGTGCCAGATTTCACTTCCTATTGTGAACACTAACTATCCTGATGTGTTTAGTTGGCCAAAAACGACGGACGGTGTGTACACTGTAAAATCAGGGTACCAAGCAGTGCTAGAATGGAAGATAAAAGAGAAGGACCCCTCAACTAGCAATCCCGTGGATGATAACCCCATCTGGGATAATATTTGGCAGCAAAAAAATCCCCCCTAAGTACACCCATCTCATCTGGCGCATCCTCCACAACGCCTTACCTGTTCGCAGTAATCTAAACAGCAGGGGGATTACTTGCAATCCCCTATGCCCAAGATGTAATTTGAAAATTGAGGATATTGATCATGTGTGTTAAAGGGTGTGAATGGGCAAAACAGTTTTGGTTTGCTTCCCAGTTAAACATCAATTTTGGGGGCCAAAGGAACACTAATTTTACTGATTGGTTACAATGAATGATTTCTAATACAGAAAAAGAGTGTGTTGAAATTATAAGTTCTCTATGCTATCATATTTGGAAGGCTAGAAATCTACTAGTTTTTAAACAAGAAGACAAACATGTTATGTACTTTGTGGAGCAAGTTGGCGCTACCTTGAGGGAGTATAAAGCAAATTCAGAGCTTGGCCGCAACACAGTTCGCACGAACACGTCGACTAGTAGTAACGAAACAAACTGGAGTCCTCCTCCCACAAACACCTTAAAAATCAACGTGGATGCTCACTGTAATGGTGATGGTCGTTGGGGTTTAGGGTGGGTTGTGAGGAAGGAAGATGGAAGTTGCCTCGGAGCTGTAACTCGCGTCGTTCGAGCTCGCATGACCATGGAAGCTGAAGCTTTAGGAATTATCGAGGTTCTTCAACAAATCGAGCGATATGATGGAAGGCCAGTGATTGTTGAATCGGATTCAAGTGTAGTTGTGCAAGCTGTTCGAAGAAGAGAGTACCCTAGGGTTAATTGGGGAAACATAGCCAGGATTGGAGGTGATATTCTACGCGCTCATCCAAACGTCTCCCTTAACTGGATTAGAAGATCTGGGAATAGTGTGGCTCATAACTTGGCTAGATGGGCCTTGTGTGAACCCAATAAGGAATGGTTTACTAATGTACCCCCTCATATTGCTACTCATATCCAAAAAGATATGTGTTTCATTTGATTTTTAATAAATATTTTCTAGTTTCAAAAAAAATAAAAAATAAAAAAATAGATTTTTTTCGTGAAAAATATGAAACAAACATGTCCTAAATATCGAAATTTTTAAAATGAAAAACCAAAATTGCAGAAAATAAATTAGAAATAAATTTGCTGATTTTGCAAAATGTAATGACTAAAACTGTACCTTTTAATTTTTTACGAGGCGTCTAGTAAATTAAAAAAAAAAAATTATGCAGGATTCTGATTATTTCCTTTTCAAAATCTGTGTTTCCAATTTCCAAATCAAAAAAACCCTCGTTCCCGCTTCCGTCAAAGAGAAACAATCACACCAATACTTGGCGCGGCAAAAGCTCCGCCACCTTTCCCAATGGAACACTCACACACAATAACGCTATCAAACCTTCTTCTTCACTTCCCTCGTCCTCTAACCGCCTCCACTTCTCTCCCTTTTCTATCCACACCCCCTCCCCGACCACCTCATCACTCCACCGACCACCGCATACTCACCACCCTCAACCGCCCAACCGTCATCGTCGGTACCCTAACCCTCCCCACCCACACAACTCCCTCCTCCTCCTCCTCCCATTTCCCTTGCTCTTGCTTCAAATTCTCCGACGGTTCCGCCACATTATGCTGCGATATCCTCTCCTTCCGCCTTGCCGCTGTCGGCAAACAAATCCGCGTCACCGCCTGGAATTTCATCCCGTTCAAACATCCCGGAAATCCTGGAAGCAAAACCGGCTTATTGGAGATTATTAAATGGTGTTTTTCAAATCCCAACGACGAATCAAACTTTGCTGATTTACTTCCTGTTAAGCCGAATTTTCCGGTAACTAGTTGCAGTAATGGTGGTAAGTATTTCAGGGCTGTTCATGGATTAGTTAAGTCAGTTGGTCCTATTTCAATTGTCCCGTGCGCAACACCTGCGAATAGCTGCTACGATTTGAATTCGAGTTCTAAGGTGAATTTGTTAGGGTTTTTAGTAGAATTATTGTGTTGTGAGTGTAGATTATGTGGTTCTAGGGATTTAGTAAACAATTTAAAGAATGGTTCTTTTCAAATTGAGAATATGAATGGTCATTCTTTTACTAAAATGGAGATTTTGTATTTTTGTGGTAATGCATCTTCATTTCACCCTGTAATGACAAAGTTGATTGGTAATCGTGTTGTGGTTTTGGGTTTGAAGAAGAAGTTAGTTTGTATAACCAAAGAGGAGTCTTGTTTGATGTTTTTGACTTTGGACGAGATGGTTTTGCGTGTTTGTCCACGTTTAGAGAAATTGGTGCCGAGCTTGAAGAGTGAAATTAAGGGGAAGGGCGAGTGTGGTTGTTATACTGGTCTAATTAGGGCTGTTCACATGAAAGGGATGGCTTTGGAGTTGGATAATGATGTGTGGCTTCTTTTAACTGATCAACTACATACTATGATACATGGTTTAAGAGTTGGCTCAATTGTAAGTGAAGTAAATTTGCTGTTTTATAGACCTGACTTGTTCAATGACGAATTTCTTATGCGATTTTGTTTTATACTTTGATGAAGTTTTAGACTTTTGAGCTTTATCGTTGTATTCTTGGCCGTATTATGTAGATATCTGTGAGAAATGTCCATTTTGTGGATCCAAAGTTTTCGTGGACTAAAGTTGTTATTCTTGGGGCATGCGTCAAAACTAGCATTATCGTGGAATCCTTCTCCCCACTTGAAACTGTGTATGTGTTTCTACCAAAGTTGTGTTGTGCTTACTTTTTTTTTTCCTTTCAAGTTTGCATTGCATGAATGCTCAATGTATGGCTGCATTTGGTTGTCTCACGTGGAAAATGCAACGACTGCATTTAACTGAAGTCATTCATGGTCATGTCCTGATTTGTCTTATAACTTTCGATTTATAATATTAATAATGGTTGTTCTTGAATAATTCTTACTTATTAATAATAGTCTGGAGATAAATTCATGATTCAGTATAATATTGCAGGTGTAATGTAGTTTTGCAGTCTACAAGTATGCTAGGAAAGTTCATTCAGTCATTACCATTTTCAGCAAGACTCTGGTATTACATAGTTTGATTTCCTTTTAGAGTATTCAAGTTGGATGTTTTGAAGATTGCTGGAATGTTTATTATTCCTTTTTATTATTTTCACTCAACAGGGTATTACTTCTTGTCTCAAGCTTACGCAAAAAGTTTGCTGATAGTGATATCTTATCTGACAAGGATATCTTGGGATCAAAACATGTAAGCTACAAGACCATTTGGGTTCAAGGATTTCTTAGCTTGGCTGATACTCTATGTTCTGTTTCAATTCTGATAAGCTGTTATTGCAAGGTTTTACCAGCAAGAAGGGCTAGCTCAGATGCATGCCAGTTCACTGTTACCTCCTTCAGTGTTTCTAACTCAGGTTGTTAATAAAATTAGCAGTTGGGAAAACTTTGTTGAAACCAAATTGGCTACATTAGTTTGGTTGTAACGCTTTCTTTTGGCAGCATGGAGCTTTCATGGGGCTGTGTAGACATGACTTTAATGGCTGCGGTAGACAAATGCATTGCGGTTTTCTGAAATTGGTATAGTATTTGTACTTATTTATATTAAATTTTCTTCTGGTACCTTGACATTTGGGCCTGGAATACTCAGCACAGCAGAACATATTCATTATTTCACC
Source organism: Trifolium pratense (assembly GCF_020283565.1). Taxonomy (NCBI): domain Eukaryota; kingdom Viridiplantae; phylum Streptophyta; class Magnoliopsida; order Fabales; family Fabaceae; genus Trifolium; species Trifolium pratense. Next base: position 14,892,747 of record NC_060065.1, on the reverse strand, counting down.
CCAAAAAGAAAAAGTAACCCAGTCATTGTCTTCTTCTGGCAGAAGGTATTATTTGTTACTAGACATTGAAGGCTATACATGTATATTTATATTACTATATCTATGATGTTTTTGCAGGTAGTACCAATGTCTATCTTCATCCATCACTGCATAAACACATTACAAAGAGCGCTAAAGTCAGAAAGTCCCTGTAAATTTTTGTCTATTGGCAATCATTTAAGTATTTTACCACGTCCAGCCAAATATAATGGTAGATCAGGTAGAAGGATCATTTCAAGTGAAGATGTAGGCGTTGGTTTGCTTGGATATCTAAAGGTTATTAGTTTAGTTTATCTCTTATCTCAATATTTGCAAGTAAGCTGCATTTTGCAATGGCTTTATTAGTTCTGTTTTGTTCATTGTAATGTGTTACATAAATATTTTCTTTCATCTTTTAAAAATGGAGCAGCAAATTTTTTTAAACATAAATCTTCGGTTGGTAATATTTGCATATCTACTACTTATATTAGAGTCCCCGTGATCTTGCTTTAAATATTCAGATTGATCCATTGACTAGAAGACTGCAGCTGGTTGATGCGACTGGTGGAATTGATGTTCTTATACCAGACCTTCCCTTGACTTGGAATTCCAATGACATATTTGAGGTCAAATTTCTCTTTGCATTACCTTCTTTTTTATCTTGTGAACCTTTATTGGTAAATTTTTCATATATTCTTTAGGTCGCATATGAATTTGGTAATTTTCTAGAAAAGTTATAATATGTTTAGAGAAGTTTGTATTTCAACTTCTATTATTTTGGATTTCCAGGTGACAAACTACGACATTATTATGGATGGTGTTGACAAACTTGTGGATCAGTTGGGATGTAGTGAATCATTATCGTGCAAAATGATCTTTAATTGTATTCAAGTGAGAAGAGAATTTAGCACATCGGTTTCTGTTTATTGTCTTTGGAAGAATGTTAAATGCAGAAATTTTCCCATTTACCCTTGTATCAATAGTAAGAATGAAACTAAGATACTTGAATCTGGATCCTACCATTTGCTTAGGGTATCTCACAAATTTCCTCCGCAAGAAAAGGTAAGTTCGAACTCTATTTTCAGTCAGAAGCTGCAATCGGTAATTGTTTTACTTTTACGAGCTAAAATTGTTTTTTCATTTGAACAGTTGCATAGTAAAACTAAAATAGACAAGAGTTGCATATGTAAATTTTATAAAATAAGTTAAGAGTTGGTATAAGCTTATATTATGCAATTGATAATGTTAAGTGTTAACCCTTTCAGAATAGATATCCTGGAAATTTTAGTTTCTCTATAATATGTATTTTTGGTGCTTTTTGACCTGACTTAGTTATGTTAATTTCAACATCTACTTTTACAGGGTTAAATTTTCTCGACTGTTGAATTTTTAAATCATGTTAGTAGTGCAACCTGGTTAAGTACATCTAAAACCCTGCTGTAATCTGTCAGGGAGGATAAATAAGCATAGCCAGTAGGAATCACCATTTAATTGCTTCAAATCCATTCAAAAAGCATGTTGATGCAACCTTGCAATGATTTAATAGTATAGAAAGAATGTGTTTGCTTTTGTTTCTTTGCAATGCCAATTTTAAATGTTCTATGGCTATATAGTATCAGCATGTTCTTCTTTTCTTTTATCGTATGTACATGTAAAACAATTGCATTTCTGACTGCTAATGCCCTTAGGTCACTTCTTGCAGCAATCTAATAATGTTCGATCCATCAAGTCAAGTACTTTTGTTGAAGCTATACTTTTGCCTTGCATTTTATTGCTTGACGGGAAGCCTGGAATATCACATCCATGCAATGTTTATGGGGACAAGACAATAGAACTTTCAAAATATTGTTTCATTGGTAATAATGAAGAGCAAGTTTTCATTAAGAGGCAGAAACTCATTGAGAAATCAGTAAATACATCAAAGGACGAGTTTCACACTTCTGTCTATCAGCTGAATGCTTGCTCTAATACTTTTAGGGAGAACACAAATTGTGATGATTTGAGTTCTCTTGATATATCTTGTATGGTTACTTTTAGAGACCTTAAAAAGGAGAATGTGGTTTGCCCAGCTCTGTTGCGCTCTACATCACTTATTAAAGATATGTGTTTTAATTCAAAACCTACTACTCCTAGGAAAATTTTGCTTGAATTCTCATCTGATAGATTTTTAAAGTATCAGGTAATTTTCTTACTCTCTTTAACTTGCTTACCTAGATTCTCCCCCTTTGTGATGGCAATGTGAACCTGGGTATTAATTCCCTTTCTACTTTTCAGTTGTTGCAAATTGGAGGTTATTATGTCATAAAACATAATGCAAAAGATTGCTTCAGTACCTCAAATGACGCTGGATTTGGTAGCAGTGGTAGTGCTAAATTTGTTATTGACTATGGAAAACATATCTGGAGCCTTGCACTTATTTGTGATGACGTTCATTTCAATAATAAATCAGTATATGCATCTGTAGAAGGTTCTTCACCTCATGCCACTGATGGGGTTATGCCCAAAGTTCAAATTGAACAGCAACTGCTGAGTACCAATGACGATTCTTCGGGTTTCTGTTCGGATGTTTGTCTTTATCTACCTGTCAACCTTACAGGTCTCCTGGAAGATAATATTATGGAATCAGAAGTTGGTCAAATCCAGAAATTTGCAACATCAGAACAGAACGCAAACATTTGTTTCAACATTGGGACTGCACCGGCTTGGCCTAATTTTTTTTCTGGGCCTCAGAGTTCAAACTGCTTGTTTCCCGAGGGAAAACTAATTTCTCTCAAGGGAAATGTAGTTGATATTCATGACCTCACCTCTAGTTTGTGCAATTCATGCTCAAGCGAGTCAAGCCTTGATGTTCTTCAAATGAAAGGCCTTGTTGGGACAAGAGGAAGTTTCTGCATTCATGTTTCAGTGGATAATAATATTGTAAGTTGTAAATGCAATACCATCATATTCTTTATATATTTTTATTTTATACTTTTTTTGCAACTTAATTATGCCATTTATTTCTTATTAGGTGAATATCTATGGTTCTATAAGTAAAGATGCTTTTCCTACTGGTTTTGGACCTGGTTCAACTGCAACATTTCATCGAATACTTGATGCAAGGTATGTATTGGGCACCTTACCCACAAATGGTTTCCTGTTCATTTTTCACTGCACTGTTAAGGAGTCATAATATTGGCAGTTGATTTGAGAACTATTTGTAAAAGAGAATTCTCACTGATTACGATGTTGCGAGTACTTTTACGTGCCAATCTATTCTGTTATTTAAATTGTATCCTTTTCTTTTCCCTTGTGTATATGAAGGATTCATTCATCTTTCCAAAGGTACCATAAATTTTTTTAATTTTTTCAACAAATTTGATTTCTGGTCTTTGATGCTGCAGGGCTCAAAATTTCATGTTGCTGCCTGTGTCATTTATTGAAATAAATTCGATAGAAGTATTTGATAAACAATGCAGTGACAGATTGTCGTCCACTTTAAGGCCTCTAAAAGATGTATATAGTGCACGTCAGGATTCTTTCTCCTGTTTGATTTCCCAATTGCCTCAGTGCCCAAGTCAAAAGCAAATAGTGCTTCGATGCAGGGTATTTCTTTCTACATATCTGTGAATATTTATGCTCTCAAATGTCATAGTAAATTAATTTTGCCTGTTTGTGGTGAACAGGTTGTTGCTGTTACCGTTTTAGTTCTAGAGATGAAGGCCAGAAATTTATATGCAGAAACAAAAGTTAATTCTAAGGGGATTCTTTTGGATATTCCACTTGCTTGTTTTGTGTTGGGTAAGTTTTTTGCATTAATAATTAAATTCTTTCAACATGTTATGTTACTAAAAGGAAGACAACTAGCGGTGCTCGATCACTTTATATCCTGAATATGCATGTAATATAGGTCAAATGTGGTTTAAGTTCTGAGATTTTGATATTATCATGTGTTCAATAGAGTAGACATCCTTATATGAATCAATTTTTACTCGTACCTTGAGTCCACATTTTAGCTTGGTTTGAGTCTCTATTTCCTTGGTTCTAATGTTGAGCCTGTATCACTCTTTAGCTTTTGACTTGTGGAATTTGGGTTGTGCCTAATTCAAACCCACAAAACCAGCTTGTAGGGTGATAGATGTCCATTCTTTACCAAGAATAATTTTATTGAAAGAATGATATCCTATTTATTATGTTTGCTAATTCCTTCGAGGCTTGAACTAGTCAACTAATTCCTCTAACTAAATTCCCCTTATCTTTTATCCTAACATCATGTTTCATGCAGATGATGGGTCATCATTATGCTGTTGCTGGGTTAATGCTGAGAGGGCAGCAACCTTGTTGAGACTGCAAGAAGAAGCCACCACATCTTATCAGCTTGGCAGAATATTGAAGAAGTACAAGAGAGTTACTGTAAAAAACCGTGGATCATTTATTGATTTTCCTTACCAAGATCTTGTTGTTTCTGTTGCTTCCGGTGATGCTCTTAACAGTTCTGACGAAAACATCATCAAGTACATAATCTTCAATGCATGTGTTGGAAGAACATGGGTATGTTTATCAAATACACATAGGTGCAAATTGCAATAGTATATTAGTTTATCATCTTTTAGAAAATAGAGAAGTAGAAAGTTGAGACTAATTATATGTTGCCAATTTTATATATAACTTCAATCTACATAATGTGATTTGGTATGACTTTCTATGATTTATTGCTTGCGGCCTGTTACCTTTGTCTATAGGTTTTTATTTGTAATCAATCATACTATTTTTTTTTTTTGCATCTTCTCACTGTGATCTTATTTGATTCCTCTTAAATGGTTGGCTAAATAAGGTTTTTAAACTGATCTGCGCAGAATGTAGTTGGTAGTATGATGGATTCAGAGGAAGTTACACAGTTGAAGAATGAATACCTTACACATATGGTGAATATGCAACCCATGCAGAACATATGGGCTAAAGAAGTCACTTGCTCACTTGCTCGGGCGGATGCAAGAAACATGATTCAGGAACTTCTGAAAAGTTAGTGCTTATGATCAAATTGTGAGGTACTATATCAGATTTTACATGCATTACTTTTGAATAAATTCCATAGCAATTTATATCTGGAAAAATTAGCAAAAGTAGTATCCTATAAATGAGGCACCGTGTTGTATATGAAATTCTGATTATATTGTTTCCAATATTTTATGAATTCGGGTGCGAGTATAACTAACATTTCTAATTAAGATGTACAAATCACAAGGAATACATGGGCTATTAGTTATTTTTTTGTGAAGTATATTTTGTCCTTATAACATTATTGAATTTTGACTTTGGTCTCTAAACAATTCTTTGATTTTATCCCTTCAAAATTTAAAAGTACTTCACTTTGACAAAATTACAATACACATCCACATAAATAGCAATGAAAAAAGTGGTACTATGAAATTTTTTTGTTTGGCTTTAATGTGCTTTTTAGTTGCTCTATTTAAGCTAAATTGGATTTTGTACCCTATTTCACATGGTTAGAAAATTTTCCAGAAATTTAGTTTGTTATGACGTGGAATTATGTTAGAAATAATATAAAACCATTGATGTGCCCTATCTTAATAGCTTAAGCTTTTGGGATAATCGGTTATTTGACATGGTATCAGAGCCTCTATGACTAAGTGGTCTAGGGTTCGATCTCCGCTCCTCTCACTTTCTAATTAAAAAGTGGAATTTAAGCATATGGTAGGTAGGCCTATGCACTATCCACGCTTTAAGCCCAAGTGAGCTCTTGCGTGAGGGGGCGTGTTAGAAATAATATAAAACCATTGATGTGCCCTATCTTAATAGCTTAAGCTTTTGGGATAATCGGTTATTTGACAAATTACATGCCATGATGTGACCATGTTAATTACTTAATTTGGACTAGAAATTCTATTGCAATTTTTTTTTAGTTTCATTAATCAAATATTCAAATGTAAACCTATAATTCTAAATTTGACGTTTCATTATTCGAATCAACAATTTCAATTGATGATATTTTCAAGAACCTTTAAAAGTATTTGAATTTTGAAACATCGAATTAGAAAAATAGGGCGGAAAATCTAAATAATGTTAGATCAAATAATTCTATTCATGTAGCGTTGTGGATAATGATGGTTTAATTTTTTTCTTTTAGCCTTGAAGCAATATTAGAGTCTCACATTTTTTTATATCATGAATTTCAATTTTATCTCAAAAGATAGTTTAAAAATAGTGTGCACATTTATACATGCAATAACTTAAGAATTTAATCTCATTTCACATAGTATCATGGCCAATTAAGAATTGCAACGTGAGAATTGGACTTAGGATCCACTATAAACGTTACGGTGCGTATTGAAGTTGTATTTGAGTTACATATTAATCATATTCTCAGGTCGTTGCACGTACATGGGCGGATCTACAACTCGGCTAGCCCGGACAAGATCCGCCCGACCAGCCCAGACACTTGTCCAGGCTGTGGTAAAAAAATTGGTATTTTAGGAGTTAGTTTAGGGAAAAATTGAGATTTTTAGGGGTTAGTTTACGGCAAAATTGAATTTTGTTTTTGTTCAAAATTGAGATTTTTGTTTAAATCTGAAATTTTGCCTAGGGTTTATAAGTTTTTTGGCTCTGCCAATGTGCACGTATAAATTTGTTTTGACACCTTTAATCTTTTGTTTTTTTGCTAAGTTAAAATATTATCGGGTATCAAAGGATCTTTAGGAGTATTAGTGTGGGCACCCCCAAAGAACCTCATCGTCTACTATATAAATAATATTCCTTCTGATCTTAATTATAATCAAATGTCACTTTTAAGATACATTGAATAACTTACGTATCTAGTCCACTTTTTAGATTAGATACATTAGTTATTCAATGTATCTAAAAAATGATATTTACTTGTAATTAATGTCAGAGGGAGTATATAATAAAAAGAAATAAAAAAAGAAATTACAATAGAAATTAAAATTGGGGACATAGAACCGTGCCCAGTAAAACCTCAAAAAAATAAAAATATATAGGTAATCCAAACGGGTGATACAAAGCGCCTTTAATTGATTTTTTCTGATGTCCCTGTGCTAAGGAAAGATATTGGAATTCAGACAAAGTACAAAACAAAGGAAGATTGATTTTTCTAATTGATTAACCTGATTGGAACAATAATTTGAACGAGAAAAATGATATCAAGAGAGCTAGAGAATAATTCAGCATATTAATTACTTGATTCTTTGACTACAAATGACAAGATCCATCATAACCCTTTGTTAGAACTTGAATGAGAGAATTATGGAAATCTTTTACTAGTAAAAGGAAGGTTGAGTTGCTCATAAGCAAGCATTGTGATGATGTGGCACCTCTAATAAAACTCCACTTATTTGATAAAAAAAAAAAAACTCCACTTATAAATATTTAATTTAATTAAATTTTTCATAAGAATGAATTGCACAAAACATGTTTTTATATTATTATTTATAACTTTCCACTATCATAACCGTACCATTAAGTATTTTCCACTATTATACTTCCATAACCTTAGAGCTTCTTGCAAATGTAACCAACATAGAGTAATAAAATAAATATTGCTTAATTTTCAGTTTCACTCTAACCTTTATTAACCACCATTTATCACATTTTTTTTTCTTCATATTTGTTCTATACATTTGACACTTGCAATGGTACTCATGAGATCATATACATCTTCAAGTTGTACGCTATGTCTACTATTGATAGCAATCTCAGCAAGATATGTAGACATTTTTTCAATATACCTGTGTTCATTTGTTTTTTATAGTAAACTTAATTATTGTATATTCTTTTGTTCTTTTGTTACTTTTATATTCATTTATTCTTTAATGTCATGAAGGGAAAACATGATTGATTGCTAATGTTCGGAATGTGAGGAAGATTTGAAGGAGAACTTAGGTGAGTTTTGTCAATCCCTTGAATAATTTCATAACATAATTTCATAACTTTACCAACTTTTTATCTATTGTATTTTTAAATTTACATATTTGTTGTTTTTATATATGAACACATAGATTAAGACATATGGTTTTATGGACAACCTCACCATTAACACTAACATTCATTGCAATTTCATGTTTTCAATCGTTACCTGTGTTATGAAGAATGATATGTTGCTGATTGGAAAATGGTGTATGTATTATTGCAAGTCAAGTATAATTTTTAATTTAGTTTTATATGTATAGTCTCATTCAATTTTTTTTTACATAATTGTTATATATTATTACTGTAATTTTTATTAAATATATGACTAATCTTTACTTTTTTTATTCATTGCTAGCAACATCTCTATTTAATTTTAGTTACAAGTAAAATTCAAAACACGGAACTCAAGAGTCGTCCCCAAGAATTTTGATTATGTTAAAGCAAGCATAATCAAATTTATCCATCACTCATTCCACAAATTAGTTAATTAACACTCCTTTTTCTATTTAATTTCATTTATAGAATAACAAATTTAGTCCAAAAAAAATTAGTTTTATTTATTTATTTATAAAAATAATAAAAGGTTCAAATTGATGAAAGGTCAATGAAAAGTCGTAAGTTACAAACTATTTTTATTTTATTAAAATATCAATTATTTACATTTTTTTATTAATAGTATAGGAAAGAAGTAGTTGAAAAATTGCACAAATGAAAAAAAATGATCAAAAAAAAAAAAAAATTAGAATAAATTTTAATAATAAATAAAACTCACCTCAACAAAGTCAATATATCAGCACAAGGCAAACATGACTACCTCTAACATACAAAAATAAAAAAGCAACGGTAAGAAACAAAAAAAGTAAGAAAGTAAAGCAAGTTGCGACTATACTACCACGATGCATAAAAAGAAAATTAAGTTCTCATACTATTACACTATTAGAATAAAATATAATGCACATCTTCAAACTTATGAATATTAACATATATTCACTAAAAATTATATTAATTGTCCTTAATATACACAAATCTACTATGTAGGTAAATATTAAACAAAATCTTTTTTTTTAAATAACCTTCTTATTTTTAATATAGATTTATATTAAATAGGTCAATGAAAAGTCGTAAGTTACAAACTATTTTTATTTTATTAAAATATCAATTATTTATATTTTTTTATTAATAGTATAGGAAAAAAGTAGTTGAAAAATTGCACAAATAAAAAAAAATGATCAAAAAAAAATTAGAATAAATTTTAATAATAAATAAAACTCAGCTCAACAAAGTCAATATATCAGCACAAGGCAAGCATGACTACATCTATCATACAAAAGTAATAAAGCAACAGTAAGAAAAAAAAAAGTAAGAAAGCAAAGTAAGTTGCGACTATACTACCACGATGCATAAAAAGAAAATTAAGTTCTCATGCTATTACACTATTAGAATAAAATATAATGCACCTCTTCAAACTTATGAATATTAACAGATATTCACTAAAAATTATATTAATTGTCCTTAATATACACAAATCTACTATGTAGGTTAATAATAAACAAAATCTTTTTTTTTTAAATAACCTTCTTATTTTTAATATAGATTTATATTAAATATAACCATGTCAGTATATTTAAATATTAACAATCATTTAATTATATATGATTATACTTATCATAATTATTATTTTTATTGATAAAAAATATTTTAAATGTGTGTTTTAATTAAACCCATGAAATAAAAGAAAAAAACAAATCCTCTATAAAAAAAGAGTACTGCATTCTAATAAGCACTACTAAATTAAATTGAAAATCCGAATAAAAATTATTAAATAAAAAAATTCAAAGCAAAATGAGCGGAGAAAAACCTCATAGAAAAAAAAAAACCAAACAATAGAAAAAAAAATCGAGACTAATCAAATCGGGATAAAATTTCACCAAGTGAATAATTGATAAGAAAGTTCAAGAGAACGAGAGGGAGGTAAGTAGATAAGTTATTTGGCATCTTAAATTGTATAGAAGGGAGTAAGCAGTAACGTTGCTATTTGATAGGTAATTTTCAGAACACGAGATCACGTGATAAAAACTGTCAAAACCATCATACTTCTTAGTTCAACATTACTCATGAGCAATATTTTCACCAAGTATAAGTATGTATGACCTCCAACTCTTATTGAAAATAAATAAACAAGAGATACATTAAAAATAAAAAAGCAAAGTGATTTGTGACTAAAATTGCAACTCATATAATGAAAACTAAGATTTTATACGATGACACAATTAAAATAAAATATGATACATCATTTCAATAAAAATTATTTTAATTGTGAACAACTTTTTTTGTTTTTACACATATATAATATTGAATATAATCATATCGTAAAAAGTATTTAACAATGTATTTTAATCGAATGTGTGATTATACTTATCACAATTATTATTTTTAATTTATTAAATTATTTTAATTATGTATTTTAATCGAACCCGTGCAACGCACGGGTTTACCCCTAGTTGGTTATGAAAAGAATGAGGGAAATTGAGAGAGTAAAGGAAGAATTATTATTGATCAAGGTGTATTGCAATTACAATGATTAATGTGCTTATATACACATTCAATCTAACTAACTATGGTTACTATAACCACGAGTCATATAACTAACCAGGGGCGGACCTAGCCATAACATTCTAGTGTGGCTAAAAAAAATTAGGCACTACAATTTTTTTTTTATTCTGATAATTCAATTAAACAATAAACAATATATGAAATTACCACTAATACAACATGTATATATAAAAAAAAAAGAACAACAAACCAGAAAATATTTATTCAAAAAAAGAAACCAACAAACTATATCTAAAACACCACCAAATTTCTATTCGGAAAAAAAAGAAAGGACTATAATTTATTGAATATATGTTAAATCATGCATATCACTTGTTTAATTCAATTAGTTTATAACTTATTAATTTTTATTCCAATTTTACCCGTATTATCTTACTTGAAAAAATTAAATATTAATTAAACATTTTTTCTATGTCATATCATATTTATATGCCAGTTCAATTGCTAATTATATCCAATATTATGAATTCAATTAGTTGTCCACTGTTTTTTGACAAATAAAGTCAAGTTGATTATTATAAAATTAAATTATATAACTTAAAATAATACTCCATGTATAATGAAAGACTTGAAATATAATCATCAATAATAGACTATGAACTAATATTTGCACAAATACTTAAACTAATATGTATACGAAAAATTTACAGTTATCAATAATAAACTCTAAACTAATATTTACATTAATATTTGTACGAATATATATACAAAATGACTTAAAATTATTTATAAAATTTTTATTTTTTATTTTTAGAGAAATTTGGACAGGTTCGCCCATGTAACTAACTTCTAAACTTGAATTAACCCTCCAATACTCCCCCTTAATTCAACTTCTCCATGCTAAACACATTAAGCATTTTCCTCGTGTCTTTGAACTTGTCAATCTTCAGTGGCTTAGTGAGCACATCAGCTATTTGATTCTCTGTATTGCAGTAGCTGAGCTTGATCCTCCCTTTAGTGACTTGGTCTCTCAAAAAATGAAACTTAGTTTCAATATGCTTGCTTCTCCTATGAGCTATGGGATTCTTGGCCAGGTTTATGGCTGATTTGTTGTCAACCATCAACTCTACTCCATCTTCAACATCTATTTTCATTTCCTGCAGCAATGATTGCAACCATATGCCTTGACAGGCTGCATTGCAGGCATATATGTATCCAGCTTCCCAAGTTGACAGTGTTACTACATTTTGCTTTTTACAGCTCCGTGAAATAGGGCAATCAAATAGTGTGAATACATATCCCATAGTACTTTTCCTTTCTACTTTGTCACCTGACCAATCAGAGTCACTATATCCAACTAGTTTGCCTTTCTTTCTATCTGTGTTTGGATACAGTATGCCATACTTCATTGTGCCCTGCAAGTACCTTAATATTCTCTTTACTGCTTGCATATGAGATAGTTTAGGTGTTTGCATAAACCTACTGACTATCCCTACACTATGACAAATATCAGGCCTTGAATTGTAGACATACCCCAAGCTTCCAACCATCTGCTTATACAATGTGCTATTAACATTGTTGCCTTCATCATCATTGCTTAAGCTTGAAGCAGTTTTCATTGATGTGTTGGCTGGATTGCAGTTCATCATGTTGAATCTTTTCAATATGTCTGAAACATATTTTCTCTGGTGAATTAACATTCCATCTTTAGTTTTAGTGAATTCCAATCCAAGGAAGTACTTCAAACCTCCCAAATTGGTCATTTCAAAGTCTGAGCTCAACTGACTTGTCAATCTTTCAATTTCTCTTTTGTCACTGCCAGTTATGAGTAAATCATCCACATATAAACACACTATGCAGAGTTTACTCTGAGTTGAGCCTTTGACATATATTCCATGTTCAATTGTGCACTTTGAATATTCAATTTTGTTGAGAAACTCATCTATCCTCATATTCCAAGCTCTAGGTGCCTGTCTCAGGCCATATAATGCTTTATTCATCTTCAATACATGATCTTCCATTCCCTTAACTATGAAGCCTTGAGGTTGTTCAACATATACTTCCTCCTCAAGTTTGCCATTGAGAAATGCAGACTTGACATCAAGTTGAACAAACTACCATCTCAAGTGATTAGCTATTGCTACCACCAATCTTATAGTTTCAATTCATGCCACTGGTGCAAACATTTCTGTGAAATCAATTCCATGCTTCTGAAGGAATCCTTTTGCTACCAATCGTGCTTTATACTTTTCTATAGTTCCATCAGGTAAATGTTTGAGCTTGTAAATCCATTTGACTGCAATTGGTTTCTTACCAGTAGGCAATTGAGTTATATTCCATGTTTCATTCTTCTCAATTGAAGCAATTTCTTCTTTCATTGCTTGTCTCCATTCTTCATGTTTTGAAGCTTCAACATATGTTAGTATCAACAAATAGTGTCAGGTGCAATATGTCACCATCTAGTGTGACCATATCATCACTGACCCTTTCATAACCTTGCAGTGTTCTATTTGGAATACTTGTTATTTCTGACCTTCTTAGTGTCACTTGATCATTGTTTGGAACTTGAGGTGTTGGCACAGTTTCTTCCTCAGTTACTTGTTCATCAAGGAACTCAAATGGAATGTATTTTTCACCCTTAGACACATTGTTGTTCCAATCCCAACACTTATCTTCTTCAAATGTTACATCTCTGCTAGCAGTGATCTTTTTTGTAATAGGGTTGTACAATTTGTAAGCACCTGCAATGTGATAACCTACTAGTATCATTGCTTCACTCTTGTCATCAAGCTTCTTCCTCCTTTGATTTGGTATGTGTCTGTAGCATAAGCAGCCAAATACCCTTAAATGCTTCACTGAAGGTGTGTGCCATGACCAAATTGCTTCTGGTACTTTCTGCAACTTCTTGGTTGGGCTTCTATTCAGAACATAGCATGCAGTTGATACAGCTTCACCCCAAAAACTATGAGGTAGATTCTTTTCTTTTAACATACACCTGGTCATGTTCATGATAGTTCTATTCCTCCTTTCAGCCATTCCATTGTGTTGAGGAGTGTATGGAGCTATAATCTCATGTTGAATTCCATTTTCTGAGCAAAATGTTTTGAATTCATGTGATGTGTATTCACCACCACCGTAACTTCTTAGAATCTTAATCCTCTTTTCTGATTGCTTCTCAACTAACTACTTGAATGACTTGAATTTCTGAAACACTTCATCTTTGCTCTTCATTAACTGAATCTACATCATTCTACTAAATTCATCAATGAATGATACAAAGTACTTGTTTCCTCCTAAAGATATATAATGTGTCAAATGGACCACATACATCTGTATTTACTACATCAAGTAACTACTTATCTCTCATTGCAATATCCTTGACAAAAGACTTTCTGGCCTGCTTGCCTAACAAGCAATGTTGACTTATATCTCTAGGGATCTTAATTGCAGGTAATCCATTCACCAGTTCATTGTTTTGCAGATAACTCAAACTTTTAAAGTTGAGATGACCATACCTTAAGTGCCATAACCATGCCTGGTCATTGATCTTCACTGTAGTCAGACATTGGGATTGATTTGCAGTGATGCTGACTTGAAATGTTCTATTTTGAGAGAGAGAGAGAGAGAGAGAGAGAGGGGGGGGGGGGGGGGGGCTCTCAAAATAGTGTTTTTTTGAGAATCAAATACTTCCATGATGTTATTCTCCATATGCATAATGAATCCCTTCTCTAATAGTTGGCCCATACTTAGTAAATTTGTTTTCATGTCTGGTACATATGGAACACAAGTGATGATTGCTTGATTTCCTTTCTTGCCTTTGATCAATACATCACCTACTCCTTCAGCTGAGATTGTTCTATTTTCTGCAAACCTTATTTTTGACTTTGATGAACTGTTGAAATTGATAAGCCATTCTCCGTGACTTGTCATATGGTTACTGCATCCTGTGTCAAGATACCAATGTTTATGATGATTTGCATCATCTGTTGTGGTTGCCAAGAGTAACATTGGATCAATCTCTAGGTCACTTTCTTCCTGAGTAATGTGTTCTTCGGACTTGTTCTTGCCTCCATACCTTGGAACTTTCTTCCCTCTGCAATCGTTTGCAAAGTGACCATATTGCTGACAATTATAGCATTGAATCTTTTTCAAATTCACCTTTCCTTTCTTTTCTTGATTTGAACCATTGTTCTGAGTTGATGATTCTCCTTGATCACTGTTCTTCTTTGAAGTATCTTGGTGATTGCTGTCTTTATGAAACTTATCTTTCCCTTTCCATTTATCATTGCCTTTCTTTACTGCTTGTGCTTACAGTGCTTAATCTGCAATCTTTTTGTCTTTCACTGAGTCTTTGATCATGTGATTCCAAATAGCATTGCAGTTCATCCAATGTCATGGTACTTATATCCTTGGATTCCATGATTGCAACAGTAATGTAATCAAATTTTGGAGCTAGGGTTCGTATTACCTTTTCAACAATAGCTTCATCAGCCAATGTTTCTCCACAACTTCTTATCTGATTTGAAATATTAGTGATCTTGTTGATGTAGGCAGTGATAGTTTCATTATCTTCCATTTGAAGTAATTCAAACTTCCTCTTCCATGTCTGCAATCTAACTTTCTTCAATCTTTCATTCCCTTCATGACATTTAGCAAGAATATCCCAACATTCTTTTGCAGACTCTACATTCTCAATCTTCTGAAAATTTATCACATCAACACATTGATGGATAAAGAACATAGCCTTGAAGTCTTTCTTCTTCAAATTTCTGTGTGCATTCCTTTGATTCTCATTTGCATCTGCTGGTAGTGGAGTCACACCAGTTTCTACCACATCTTGAAAGCCAAAGATGACTTTCATCTGCTTGTTCCATCTGTCCCAGTTGGAACCATCAAGAATTGGAAGTTTTCCTCCAAAACTGTTGCTCAGAGTTTCCAGTTGGCTTGTCATCTTCAAGCTAATGAGTTAGTACACACTGCTATGTTGTAATCTTGGTGAATCTTTGATGCCAAGAACCTTGGGGCTCTAGATACCAGTTGTTAGAACTTGAATAAAAGAATTAGGGAAATTGATTATGAAAAGAATGAGGGAAATTGAGAGAGTAAAGGGAGAATTATTATTGATCAAGGTGTGTTGTAATTACAATGACTAATAACTAACTATGGTTACTATAACCATGAATCATATAACTAACTAACTAACAAAGGTAGTTACTTACAACACAAGTAACAAACTAACTAACTTCTAAACTTGAATTAACCCTCCAATACACTTATGGTAAGTCTGATTAGCATAAGCTTATATTCATTGAATCAAACATATAATAAGTCTGATTAGCAACACCATTACATTGTTGAAAGTCAGGGGGCTACCACACACAATAAAATGTCATCCAACAGCTAGTACATTAGTCATATGATAAATTTTCATGTATGTACTGAAAAGGATAGTTAGTGGCTACACAAGTAGAGCACTCAAAATGCCTACTATATTACAACCCAAAACTACTAAAACAAACAACTCCTAACCATAATAGTTGCATCGTACTAAAGTCGCAAAATAATGGCCACCACTACGTGCCTACCCAAAATGAAGGAACTCTTGGCTAAATCCACAATTATCAAGAAACATGTATTCTGAAACCTGTGAATTATGAAGAGATAAAATGTCGACTAATAACTTTTAGTAAAAAAAAAAAACTTTAAAGTAATGATTTATTTTCATTTTCTTCAAATGATTATGCTAAGTAATAAATTTGTCCATCAACTATGATTTGTTAAACTACTCATAAGCGTTAAGGATTTGTGATACTGAAGCCTAGGACTTACGGAATGTGACTTTTCAATAAGTGGTATTTATAGACCAAGATATTAAAGATAAGGGAATGTTTTTGGAGGAAAGGGGAGCAAAATCCCTCATAAGCTCATTTTTTGCTTCCCCCAAATTTGGGGGATTTGGAGGGGAGGGGAGGGGAGGGAAGGTGAGAATGAGATCACTTATTATAATTTTAATTACATTGACAAATTTATTCCTAATTTTATGTTGAAATCCAAAACTAGCCTTATTAAAATTTTAAAGATAAATTTATCTCTCTTTATTATTCATGCTTTATCATTATTCTTAATTCATCCTACACATTTTATTGTTTTTTCTGGGCAATTTTCTTCTCTTTTACGTTGCATCAATAAACTCGTTTTTTATTTCTATTTTCATTTAGTTTGTGTTTTATTACAACATTTCTTTTGTTTGTTATATTACGTTGTATCATATTACAATGTTTTGATTTGAATTACAATTTTTTTAAATATTATTATATATTATAATTATTACTAGTTGTTATATTTTATTAGTAATAAGAGTTTTTTTTAGTAAGTGTAAAAGTTTTATCCCACATTTTATATTAATAATTATCAATAAATTCTTTTCATGTGTTTATGGATAATTTAAATTTTCTTTTGATTAGATGTTTCATGAAATTTTAGAAATTGTTGTGAATATATAGTTTGATTTGTATCGAATAGCTATAAAATCATGAAACTTTTGATGTTTATAAGGATAAAAAAGTAAATCAGTTTTAAAATCCTTCCCCTCCTCTCGTGAACCAAACATATAAAATGTCTTCCCTCCCCTCCCCTTCTCTCTTTTGAACCAAACACGTGTAATTAAGGGCCTGTTTGTTCTAAATTTAAAAAAATAAATTTTTTCTTTGTATTTTTGAAAATAGATTTTCTAAAACCGTTTTTCAAAATATTACAAGTTTTTTTATATTCGTTTTTTCTAAACTGAAACACTAATTTTGACATCATATAACATAAATACACATTATTGAAGATCTAAACATATTTTTCATAAAGTTGTATTTCAAAAATGATTTTTATGAAAATCTATTTGAAATAGCTTCAAAATTAACTGATTTTTCGAATTTTTATATCAAATAAAGTTTCAATAAAATTATCAAATACTTAAAATAACATTTTAAGAATAACTATTCAAACAAACTTTTCATTTGAAGCTTTTATAAAAAGTTTCCTTGTAAAAAAATTTTACACAAAATTATTTAACACAATAAGAATCTATTTTAAAAAAATTTATAACAAACGGACCCTAAAATTTCCCCCTCCCCTCCCCTTAATTAAAATTCCTCCCCTCCCCTCAGGGGCGGACCTCTTCAAGGCTTGGTGTGGCTATAGCCACACCAGCCTAGCCAATTTGTTTCCTATAAAAAATAAATATATATTTTATAAATGATTTTAAGTCATTTTATATACATATTCGTACAAGTATTAATATAAATATTAGTTTAGAGTTTATTATTGATACTGTAAGTCCCTCGTACATATTAGTTTAAGTACTAGTGCAAATATTAGTTCGTAGTCTATTATTGATGATTTCAAGTCTTGCATTATACGTAAAGTATTATTTTAATTTATATAGTTTAATTTTATAATAATTAACTTTAACTTTGTTTGGTAAAAAAATGAATAACTAATTGAGTTTGTAATATTGGGTAAAATAATCGATTAAACTGGAATATAAATATGAAATGACATAATTAATATTTAATTTTTTGAAGTAAGATAATATGGGTTAAATTGGAATAAAAATTAATAAGTTATAAACTAATTGAATTAGCCTATCAAAATAAAGTGTAAGTTAGTATAATTTTGTATTCTATATATATTTTGGTCCAAGGTAGGATCTTGTGAAGACTCTAACAATAATGATATGCATGATTTTACAGTTATAGTATTTTTTTTATTCGAACAAAAAATTGTGATTTTTTTATATAGTTTGGTTTTATTTTTTAATAGAAATTTTATAGATTATAGATTATTTTTTTTTATGGATATACATGTTGTATTAGTAAATCACACCCACACACACACGCACGCGCACGCACGCGCACACACATACACACACACACACACATATATACACACAGATATATATATATATATATATATATATATATATATATATATATATATATATATATATATATATATATATATATATATATTGTTTGTTGTTTAACTAAATTTCAATGAATTTTTTTCTCCGGTAGTGCCTAAAAATTTTAGCCACACCAGTTATTTGTGTCTGGGTCCGCCCCTGCCTCCCCTTCCCCTCTGTTGAACCAAACAGACCCTAAGATTTACGGAGTGTGACTTTTAAAATGGATGTTTCGAAGAATTGAACTCTAGTTTTTATTTTAGAGAAGAGTCATGTTAACTGCTATCCCAATATTATTATATATTATTGCTATGAGCATTACTTATAAGAAAGCTCAAGAAACATACGGTTAGAAAATACAATTTACTTTTTTTGGCTCATTAAACCCCTCCTTTAGAAGGTACTCTTAAACTAAATATGGATGCATGGTAGTTTTTTTATGACTCTGTATACTTTGTTCACAACCACAAAGGTGATTGGGTGGTAGATTTTTCTCACTATAAAGTTGGATGTGATGTTTTGCTGGTTGAGCTGCGTCATATCCAAAAGGGAATTGCATTTTGTCGCAACAAATGTTATAAGAACATTGGTTGAGAGAGCAATTCTTTTAAAGTTATTGAAATGCTCAATGTTAGACGAGATAATACCTTTCGCGTATGTCTATGCTATGCTCAATAATTATTGCTATGATCAATTTTATTATGAGTAACTAACTCCCTTTTAGATTAGGTTTGGATCAATTTGGAACATGTAAATTTATGAGGATCTTAGTATTGCAATTTTAATTTTATCGTTGTTGTTATCTCTATGTTTAATACTTATATGAATTACAACTTCATGAATCGATTTTTTTTTGAAGAAGCTAAAATGAGGTATATATTAACGAAAAATAGTCACCTCAGCACAAGGTGTGCCTAGATGAACTACCAAAGTTACAAGGATACAGGAAAGAAAAGAAAAAATAACTATCACCATCATACAAGGGCCAAACATGACAAAGGACTAGACCACCAACTATGATAGTTTAAAGCCAAAGTAACATTCTTCAACTTCAACCACCTATAAGAAAATAACTTGATCTTGTCCAATAACTGGAGAGAAGTGCTAGTTGAGCCTCTGAACAATCTATGATTTCTTTCCGTCCATATAATCCATACACTGACAAGCCAAACTAGCTGCATAAAAGACCGACGTGTCCGAGATCCACCTAAAGATGAAGTGAAATGAACGAAGTGATCCCGAACAGTACTGGAGTCCGTCAAAGAAATACCAATCCACGTACACACCAATGCCCAAAGAGAACCAAAGAAGCTGCAAGATATGAATAAGTGATGAGTCGACTCTGCCTCCCCACATCCAGCTACGCACACCTGTGCTCATGAATCGATTGATTACTAATCAGTCAATAATTACATTAGACATACTGGATTATTGTACTATGATGAAAGAATTAACATTCGATAAAACTTTCTATGAACTAGAACATCGACCCGTGCGGTGAACGAGTCTAATTAGCTGTAAGATATGTAGTTATAAATTATGATATGATAATTGCAATAATATAAGGTATATGAAAATTTTTGAGTAACATTAAACGATAGTTCAACAATAATTTTGGATAAATATTCATACAAAGGACGGTATATTACGGAAGACTTCTTTATAGACCACATTCGAATTCTTAGTCTTATCTTCGTCGTCATCGTCGATGATCAATATTTTTAATCCTTCTATAGAAGTAACTCTTGAAATCACAATATACAGATGACCATGTGAAAACACTGGCGACGGAAGATATATCCCAACATGCTTTAAAGATTGTCCCTGACTCTTATTAATAGTCATCGCAAAAGAAATCATTAAAAAAAATTGTCTCCATTGAAATTTAAAAGAAATTCTTACGTCAGATGGTGTCAGAGAAAATCTAGGTATGAAAATTCGATCACCAATATTACTTCTTGAAATAATTTTTTCTTCAAGAGCACGTTTTCTCAATCTTGTAATAATAAGTTTTGTTCCATTGCATAATCCTAATTTTTGATTCAAATTCCTTAATAGCATAACAAGAACTCAAACTTTATGTCTCAACTTGTGATTTGGAAGTTCCGAAGTAGAAATCGTGTAAAAAATTCGGGAGTATGAACATCATCTACTGTTTGACCGTCTACATTATGTGCGAGTAGAGTATCATAACTCAAATATGTTTTTTCTTCACCAAGAATTAAATCTAACATATAATCATTTATTGTGTCGACTATTGAATTTTTAGAAACTAATATAGCTCTATTTTGGAAACACGTTATATCGTTCATGTTTTATAAAAGTTGGGGATATGTGCTTTCAACGATA
The DNA here is from genome assembly GCF_020283565.1 of Trifolium pratense. NCBI lineage: Eukaryota > Viridiplantae > Streptophyta > Magnoliopsida > Fabales > Fabaceae > Trifolium > Trifolium pratense. The sequence continues at coordinate 14,871,950 of NC_060065.1, read as the reverse complement.
TAAACAAGAAGATCACATGAATTTGGAATCAATAAATCTGATGGAATGTCAAGTTCTAAATTATCGTCGTTGTCATCTTCAATTTCTCCATCGCCAACACTCAAAACTCATTCGAAAAACAATCTTCTTTGATCCGAAAAGGTTATACATTGTTAGAAAAGAAACAAATGTGAATCAATGATTTTTTTGGTAATTAATAATATCACCACGTTGATATATACCTAGAGTCAACTACTATTTGCATAAATATCACCTTGATATATATTTGCAGTAATACGATCAACCATACTCTTCAACATAAAAAAAATATATTTTTCTTAGCATGTTTAGTTAAAAAAAACGTAACTTTTAAGTCCAATGATTTTTTTCTTTCCGTAAAAAAAAACACTAAGAAAATGGTTAATATGTTTAGTTAATTAGTAAAAAATATTGAATTAGGATAAAAAAATGTAAATTTTTTCGATAAATAAAACACTAAGAAAATGTATGATTTTATGATTTGCTAGATTTTTAATTATCGGTTTTTAATTGTTTAAACTGTGCAATGTAATTTTATGGTGTTTAATTGTTGTACGAAATCTTTCCTATGAAAATTGATGGTACTTATCAATTATTTCACATAATTTTAGTCACAATTGGTATACTTGCTATAGTAGTTGAAAATATTGCCTTGCACTAAAGGGTCGCGGGTTCGAATCCTAGTCAAGACAAAATTGTATTATTTTTTAATAAAAATTGCAAGATAAAAGTGTAGGGAAAATAAATTAGGTTTAGGATTTGCTTGTGTATACAAGCTTATAACATAAGAGATAAGAGATTGGAATTCGCCTGAAGACATTAGGGTATTATTATTATTATTATTTAATAATGCTAGCAACACTATTTTGGTTGCCCTAAAACAAACAAATAAGAGTAAACTCAGGATCAACTTTAGCTTCCCAATAGAAAAACTCAAACAGCTACCAGAGTACATGCTAACAATTAGAATTGATCAAATTCAAATATAGACAATAATTTCCATTCCAATAACAAATAAGAACAGTCAACTACACACCACTAATGTGTCTATGGACAAAGAGATCACTCCAAAAATTTACAAGGCAAGTGTGTTACCATAGGTTTAATTATCAATCTTATCTCCACTTTCCTTTTCACATGCACAAGAACCAAAAGGACTTCCAATAATAAAAATGATTTATTTGGGAATAGTGAAAGGAAAAAAAGGCAACAAAAATAAAAATAGCTGGTGATTGAATCATAACAAATCAAAATCTGGTTAGAACTAGAATGAATCTTAATGCACTACATCATTGCAACTCTACCATTCATCCCCAAAGGGGGATATATATTTTCTGCAAATACTACGGTGGACCAAGGTGGTCCACTATGCACTAGTGCTTGAAATCTATTCAAAATTCTGACAGCGATAGACGCTGTCTTTCAAAAGTAAAAGTTTGCAGTCCTCCTTATCGATATGTCTTAGACTGTGACAATGATTGGACAAAAACACGAGAAAACAAATGTGTCTCAAAACTCTTACTATAAAAGGGTTTTCCTTGTTTTTGTCGAAACAACACTGATCAGGTCATTGTCAAAACAACAACGGAGGACCGTCAGTTTCTATTGTTGAGCAGTGTTGTTGATCGTCGTTAGAGTTTAGGGTGATTTTTAAATACTGGTTCACCGTACACCACCTATCAAGGTGGTTCTCTGTAGAACCCGCCATATTTCCTCCCTTTGACGAAAATTCAAGCATGCATGTGAATAGTTGTAGTCTCAAAATGAAAATTCATTCAAATAAGGCTGAAATCTAACCAAGTTCTAGAGCACATCAACCGATATCAAACCAGTTCTAGAACACATCAACCAATAGATATATCACCCCCCCCCCCTTTACCACCCCCCAAGAAACAAATTATTAATCTCAAAATAAAAATCCATTCAAATAAGGCTTAAATCTAAATTTCTAGAGCTAAGTTGTTAAGAAAAACAAATGCAAGCAAACACGGCTAAACTTCAACTAGGATCCCATCCTGCCATTTCCAACTACAAAGATATCAGTTAGCAAGACAATCACCCATAAGCAATGAAGTACCCTTCTAATTTTCTAAAGATCTTAATATCAGCTTAATAGTCAAGCCAACAGTTCAGCCATATCTTTTACCCAATTACTCACATTTCCCAATTGTAGTGCATATAAACTGAATTGGCAAATTTTGATTTAATTGGTACGCCACCTACATTTCAACCAAACATTGTCCTCATTGTTAACAAGTAGCAAAAACTAGAACCATCATCTAAAATAAAATGAAAGACACTTCCCTGACATCCACACAAACTAAAAAAACGACGAATTACTGAGTTGGAGGTTGGGGGATTTGACCATCCATAATGCGGAAGAGCTCATCAAAGCGCTGGTGGACGGCAGTCTCAATACGCTCTTGGCTTGCTTCAATACGTTGCTGGCTTGCCTCAATACGCTGCTGGCGCGCCTCGATACGGTCCAAACGTGCTACTATGTCAACCAAATCAGGAGGAGGCGCGGGAACATTAACAGCAGCAGGGGCAGGAGCTCGGAAAGTACTGACCTTATTAGTTGGTCGCTGTCTTTTGGTGCCCATTGTACCTACAAAAGAAGAGGGACCATATATCAACTCGACACATAAAAATAGGATTCTCAAAACATATGACCAATAAGCTACAAGAACCAAAGTTAGAAAAATAAAGCACAAATGGGTCTAATAAACAAATCCTGTATACCATCTTCAAATGGGACCTCAAAATTCAACACAGAATAATGCACAAAACAGGAAATCACTCAGATTCTATTAGTGCTAACCAGAGAGCTCACAAATCAGACACAAGTTCACAACAATGTTGTCAGCGGCGGATGGCGGAAGACCAAAAATCCACCATGCAAACACACTATTGCGGTCTATGGTACCGCCATGGCAGGCAAACTTCACAAATATCCTATGGCGGTTGTCCAAAAATCAGCCACGCCATTCCACCATGGCATAGCCATGACAGCCACCTAACAACACTGGTTCACAAATGCCATAAACCCTAAAGGGTCAAATCACAAATCAATAGCCATCTCACAATCCATCCATCATTTTCAGCTTACAAGTCAGTATTGTAATATCAAGTCAAACCCAATTCGAATTCTAAAAAGTTAGGCAACCTGTTATAGGGCGACACACTCCACATGTCTATGCACGAGGGTTGTGGAGTTGAGTTAGGTTCAACATCAATCATAAGTCTCATTTTCAGCTTCCACACCACTCATTTTCCATTTTATCAACTAAATGCATAGGAATAGGATTCTCAAAAAACGAAAATAACATATGAACAATAAGATACAAGAACCAAACCTAAAAACAATACACAAATGGGCATAATAAACAATGCACAAAGATAGAGTAATATGCATAATAAACTCAAATCCCAATTATCATCCCTCTATAGGTCCTCAAAATTCAGTCACAGAATATCACTCAAAACAGGAAATCGCGCAAACCAGAGAGTTTGCAAATCAGTCACAACTCACAAATTCACAGCAGTAATAAACCCTAAAGGGTGCAACCAAAAATAATGAAAAAATTCAAAAAACAACAATCATTAGCAATCATCCCTAATAATTTCCTCCTACATAAAATTCACTACCCTCTCTTCCGTTTCTAATCAACACAAAATAACACATTCTTTTCATACACATCTTTATCCCTTCATCCTCCTAAACCCTTCCAACTATTCAGCCAAAGAGTAATTTAACAACTTGAATTTGCATAAAAAAACCCATCATTTTATTGAATTCTTCTAATTCAACATACTCAGAAATCACCACAGTCCATGCACGAAGGTTTGTTTGGGATTGAGTAAGGTTCATCCTAAATTCAACGAATTTGTCAAAAAAAAAAAAAAAACCTAATTTCAAAGACTAATCTACACCGGTTCCTCTAGATCCACCTTCTGGACCCCAAAATACGGCAGTGGAAAAGAAAATTCGAAAGAGAAAAAGAAAATGAAGCAAAAAGGAAGCGAACCAGGATAGTGATGACCGGAGGTGGCGGAGCGCGGTTGCTGAGGAAATGAGCGGACTGGGTGACCGTTCGAAAACGGAATAAGACCTGCCGCAGACCAGGGAAGAAGGTCGGAGAAGATGACCGGCTGCAGATCTGGGGCGCTACGAGGATAGCGAAAAATGGAGAGCGTGGGCTATGCGGATGCCGAAGATGAAGAGCGGTGGGGAGTGGTTGATGGCGGTGTTCCGGCGACGGCAGGGATAGGTGACGGAGGAAGGTGAAATTTGGGTTGGGTTTTTGTTGAAGAAATGAAAGAAGGTGAAGAGGATTTTAATAGTTTTTTTAGACCTAAAGGGTGTATTGCAATAAAAGTATAAAACATCGGTATCGTCAAGATACTAATATAAAAATTTTATCTTAAAATTTGTGTAATTAATATCTTAAAAATATAAAAAAAGTTATCTTTTTAGCATTAGTTTTATCATAATTTTCTTTTTTTAGCATGTTTAACAAGTGTTTGGGGTACGGCTTAGCATGACCTTAAAACATTTTAGGCTCTGTTTGGTAAAATTAAATTATAAGTTAGCTACTTGAAATAACATAAAAGCTATAAGTTAATGAGAAAAGGTTTTTACCAAACATGTTCATTTTTTCGAACAAGCTTATAAGCTTAGTCCAATAAGTTATAAACTAGCTTATTGGACTTATCAAACACACCCTTAAAAGATTGTTTTGTTACTCTCTCCGGCTACTGTTATAAGAAAAAAAAAATCACTTTTTAGATTCATTGAAAAATTTATGTATTTGGTCTATAATATAGATTAAGATACAACAATTTTTTAATGAATATAAAAAATGAATTTTTGCTTATGATAATGACTGGAGAGAGTATTTTATTTCTTTTTTACAAAAAAAAAGACTATTATTTATATTTTGTTATTATAACAAGGGATTTAATTAACTGAGTTTAATGGAGATTGTCGAAATAAATTAATTTTAAATTGACGTTTAATAGAAAAAAAATTAATATTAAAAAAATTGAGTTGATTTGAAGGAATACAAAATTGTTATTGATTAATAATGTAAAATTGTTGAAGTGATTTGACGGAATATAAAATTGTTATTGATTAATATTGTAAAATTGTTTTACCTTGATAGTATGTATTCTTTTTTATCTAATTAATTTGTATGAAATTTTGCTCTAAAGTTATTTTACGCATGCATCTTCAAATTGAAAAGTTGTTTGGTGGTTAAGATAATATACATGAGATAATAATTTATCATGTTACATTTCAATTCAATTTTTTATGAGAAAAAAAATATATGGTAAGTCAATTAACTTAAGCAAAATTTGTAACAAAAAAAAAAAACTTAAGCAAAATTTCAACTTGATAGTAATTTTATAGACTAAATTGATCAATAAATAATATTTTTAAGGACTAAAATGACTACATGAATATAGATTCAAGATCAAAATGACTACCTAAATAAGGTAAATTCTAATATGACCACTTCATCAAGTGGTTCATGGTGGACCAATCATGAATAACATTATAACGAATACGAAATTTACAAAATTCACCGTTGGATTGAAAGTTTATATCATATAGATCATCCATAGAAAAATTTTAAAAAAATGAAAATCATTTGATATGTTATTGAGACAAATCAAGATTAACGGTTTATTAAATAACGTAAATCTTGATAGGTCTCAATAACATATCAAATAATTTTCAAAAAATTTTAAAAAATTTATGGATGATTTATACGATATAAACTTTCAATCCAACAATAAGTTTCGTAAAATTCATAATCGGTAGATCACTTATTCACGGTGGACCACTCCGTAACATCAGTCACCTAAATAGTAGTAGCGAAGAGCATGGATGGACTTGAGTAATTGAGAAATTCTTGCATAGACTCTCACCTAACACCACTATATACACACTCAATTAAAATATTACCCCTCATTAAAATAAAAATAAACTTAACATCCTCTCTTAATAATAGATTATTCCCTCTTTCCTCTCCCCAGTTTTTCCATTTTCGGCGAAATCTTTTTTTGATCGAATTGGCCGCACACTATTATCTTCCTCCTCTAGTGTCATTTCATCTTCTGCCTCTTCTATGTACTCTCACTAGTTAGGAACTCTTGCGACACACGGCAAGGACGATTAAATACATCATTTAGACATATTTTTTTTTATAGGATAGACAATTGGTTGTTAATATAACACAACCATATAAAAAATGCATAATAATATAATTGTTGTTATACTTAGAACATAAACCTACAAACAAACAACTTTCACTTTTAAAACCTACAATTTCTTCTATACAAAATTGTTTCCATAGATTGGTATAACTTGAAATTTCTTTCCTTCAGCATCCATATGGGACACTCCCCGTGTTTTGTGTCAATAAATTTTCACTTTTAAAACCTACAATTCCTTCTATATAAAATTGTTTCCATAGATTGAGATAACTTGAAATTCCTTCCCTTTAGCATCCATATGGGACACTCCTCGTGTTTTGTGTCAATAAACTGTCACTTTTAAAACCTACAATTTCTTCTATACAAAATTGTTTCCATAGATTGAGATAACTTGAAATTCATTCCCTTCAGCATCTATATAGGACACTCCCCGTGTTTTGTCTCAATAAACTATCACTTTTAAAACCTACAATTTCTTCTATACAAAATTGTTTCCATAAATTGGGATAACTTGAAATCCTTTAATTCAGCATCCATATGGGATACTCCCCGTGTTTTGTGTCAACAAATTTTCACTTTTAAAACCTACAATTTATTCTATATAAAATTGTTTCCATAGAATGGGATAACTTAAAATTCAATCCCTCTATAATATTGACATTTCACGAGGAGTGCCAAAAGGTAGCGTGTTGTAAGAATTGAACAATAAAGAGTGACAAAATTTTCAACTATCAATGGTCTTTCGTTTTGTTTTCTTCATTTCAAATCAAGGATATTGCTTATTGCCTACTACTCTTTGTTCCTTTTCAAAGTGAATGTTTATACTATACCAAAGAAATTTTTCGAAAATAGAAATATGCTAACTTTTACATATAACTGGATATATAACTAATCCATTAATTTCAGAAAGAAAAAAAAAATTAAAAATTAAGACAAAACTATGTTTCACTTACCTCATTTTCTTGGTATTTTTATGTTTGTAGACTTATAAGTTATATTTATATCCATTAAAAGATGATATACTAGTAATCCTACACTACACTACAAAAAAAGAAAAGAAAAACGCCAGTACTTCTATGTTTTTCTCACATATTAACATGTTCTTTTGGTGAGAATGTGGTATGAGAGACAGTAATTCTCAAATATTTTGTGCAGAAATTAAACATTACTTCTTAGATAATATATAGAAATGAAAATGTACTTCAAATATTCTTCAATGTACTTGTTAAGAAATAGAATGAAGTTATTACTACAACTAAGGTTACATAATTCACTTGCCCAAGGATAGAAAACATAATAAGAAAAAAAATTAAATCATAGTTTTCGTAAAGCCCTAAAATACATAACTTTTGTCTAACTCCAAATTCAAAATTTAAGCCATTGCATAATAATCTCTTCAAATATAGAGTCAACAAATTGAATGTGTGGTTTTATATGTATGATAGCATATATGTACATTACACGATCCTCCCTATACTATGCATCAGTTTTACCATTCTATTCCTTTTTCTTCTCCTTATCCCTCAACGTTCTTATCATGTGCATCAGTGTCTTATTCTATCTTCTCAAAAAGCATACCTACTATAGGTGCACCTGCAATAAAAGAAGTGTGTCAAATATATGGTATGAAAGTTGAGAAAGTAAAGTAACAAAATGCAACATGTTTCATCAAATAGTAGGTCAAATATATGGTATGAGAGTTAAGTAACAAAAGAAGCATGTTCCGTCCAAAATACAAGCACCAGTTTTTGTGTAAAAGCTCCCAAACTTGAAACACAATTTTCTTAACTAATTCAAAGTCTTATATAATGACAATAGAAACCATAGTTCATGTGCAGAAAATGTAACATAATCAAAGCAAATATAGTGAAAATAAGCTTAATCCATTATTGCAAGCCTTGAACTCATTGAGTCATGCTGAAGGGCATATGCATGATGCATGGTTTTTAATTTAACAATCCTAGATTCAGCAAGAGTTTATCTATCAAATACTTCTTAGCAAACGATATGTATTGTTAGATGCAGGATAGAGATGATAGTTGCAGGCAGGGACGGATCCAGAAAATTATTGTACGGGGGGCCCGGAAATAAGAACAATTATTTTGAGCTTTAACATATTTTTTGTAGTCATTTTGATTTTCAAATTTATCTTTCCTTTGTTAGTTTGGTCCTCAAATATGTTTTATGTTAGTCAGTTTGTCCAAAAATAAATTACTAATAATAGACATATTTGAGAATATTTTGTAATTTCAATACACTTTATTTGACAATTAATATTTCATATATTTAAGGACCGATATATTTTATGTTAGTCATTTATTTTTACCATAGTATAATTCATAATATTAAACTAAAGTGTTATATATAGATAATTGAGACATGATAATATATATATTATACACATATATGAGGGGGAGGGGGGGGGCCTTGGCCACTGCCTGCCCCCCTTTGAATCCGTCCCTGGTTGCAGGATAGTGAAGATGGATGTGCCAAGCTAGCTGCTAGCATGCATGCACTGATAATTGACAGCACAAAAAGCCATATGATTAGAAGCACCATTGAGCTATAAGCCCCTTGGTATTTCTAAGTAAAATAATTACAAAAATCTAAACCTTAGGACTACCAAGTCTGATTGAACACACATCACATATAATCTCATGAATCATGAATATAATTAAAAAAAAAACTACAAAACCAAAAGCAATGAGAATTAATTCCATTTCATGTTATACAAAACCAAAACCAAAATGTAGTTCAAAGAAATACCATTGAAAAAACTACTGGCAAAGTGAGCTGAATAAGGATCTTTGTAAGCAATAAGGCACGCATCAGCAGTATTTTTTCCATTTTCATCCGTGTACATCCATCGATATTTATAACCCCTCTTCTGCTTTATTCTTCCAACCTATGCAATTAAAACACATGTAACAAAATGTCTAAAATGTTGAGGCCTCTAATCTAATAGTACTTCACAAAGGGAATGAAAAAATAAACTTATTTCCACTAGTACAACAGGGTCACATTTCTTACATAAAGCACAATTCAATATGTATTTCAAAAATATGGTCATGCATTACAATGAGACTGAAGTTACTCTGTAAGAGGCACTTCCATGTAAAATAGTCCTGATAGTAAATTGACGCAAATAAAAAGTGCAAAAGTCAATTGATGAACACACAAGGAACACATATACTTATTTAGTCATAAGCTCCTTTGTTGCATCTTCAATTTTAAGATAAAAGATCACCAAAGAAGCATAAAAAAATAAGTTATCAAATGTCAATGTCTATATATATCTATATCTATATATAAAAAATGAAGGTATAAACGTATAATGGCATCTTACCCCTGTTTCTTTGACTTTTTCGAGCAGTAAAATATCCAACTTTCGAAATTAACAAAATCTCTGCATTTAAAAAAGAACAGCAAAATCATCATAATGAACAATAAACCCCAATAATGGATCCAAAGTTGTATAATTTGATTATTCCAAGTGTCAAATAATGGATGAAAATGAATATAGAAAAAGTCAGAAAAGCCAATATTTTTTAATCGAAATTTATGTGTTCTTTAATTTGTGAAAACATTTCCAAAACCAATTCAAGAATATTACTTTCATCAAAGAGAATGCAATAATGGTAACAATCTTTGGATATCTCTCACCTGATTGTGTCATGCGAGAGAGCGATTCCTTCGATCAGGTATCAAAATTTTACTACTAATGAGTGAATGAAAAGAAAAAACAAAACAGAAAGCGGATTAGAAATGCCAATGAAGAAAATTAGGGATTTGGAAAAGAACAAAACTAAAATTACTTGCGGGATGGGTCTTGAAACAGGGTTAGAGGATTAGATTGAGAAGATTGAGAAGAAAATCTAATTTGCAAACATAGACACAAAATTAAACATGTCACATAAAAATCAGATGATGAAATTAAATCATAAAATAACATATGGAGAAGCAAATTGAAACCTTTGAAGATTGTGGCTTGTGCCATTCAAGATGGTTGATTCATGGAGAGAGACGAAGTTCAAAGGAATCAACAAAAAATGGAGAGAGATGAGTAAGAAAGTGAGTTTAGATATTGAAAAAGAGTGGGATAAATTGAATTTTGAATTTTGAAATTGATTCCAACAAAGCAGAAAACAACAGTAGTAGCAGCAGCATCATGAAAGGGATGGGTCAAGCTGCAAAATTTGAATTTTGAAAGTATTGGTCAAAGCTTGTAGAATAGGATTGCAAAGCAGCTTTTGGTTTTTCACCGAAATGGAATGGTGTGAAGATGGAGAAAGAAAGCAAAAACGTGTGGGCGTCAAAATGGAACGGTTTGTCTGTGATTGAATTGTTTTTTTGTTTGGCGTCAAAGCTTTTCTTTCTTCAGGATTGGGCTTTGCTGGGCCAGAATGTGTTGGACTCAAGTATTTTGGCCCAGCAAGCAAGGAGATGTGATGTAGGAGAGTTTCCTTAATAATTTATTATTTTAGCCATATTTAGTTTTATTATATTTTAGGTAGATTTCTTATTTTTATATTTCACCTAGATTAGCTATTTTTATATTTTAGGTAGATTTGTTATTTTTATTTAGCTAGGTTTGTTATTTTTATTTTTACAATCTTTTAGAAGATTTGTTATTTTTATTTTTCACCACTATTTAAACCAAACTATTGTAGTCTTGAAAGGCAACCTTTTGATTTAATAAAAATACAGAGATTTTTCTCAAATTTGGTGGATTCCAAATTACTCCTTCTGGTGGATTCCGGAAGTCTAGTGGATTCTAGATTAGTTACTCTTTTTAGTGGATTCCGGAAATCTGGTGGATTCCAAAGCCTTATCTAACAGGTTTGTCGCTTGCGAACCTGTGTTTTATTATAGGATTAGCGCTTGCTTTTCCTTCACGCTTTCGTACTGCGTCAGTTGGTATCAGAGCCTGGTTTCTCCTGTTCTTTTCCTAACATGATCAGCCATGGGAGAATCAATTCCGGTTATTAGGGTTCGCAATAACAACCATATTGTTACATACATAAAATCAGAACATACTCGTGGTGAATCTGATTTGGAATACTATGAGCGTCGATATTACAAAAGGTTGAAGGATGATTACTACGAGTTTAAAATCTCTGATTCGACATATCGTTGTCCGTTTTGTTACAACAAAGATTACTCGTTGTCCGGCCTTTTGAGGCATGCTTACAGAATGGCAGGTAACTCGCGTAAAACGATTAAAGATATTGCTAAACATTCTGTTTTGATAACTTATGTTAATTGGTATGTTAATGTTAAATTTGAGGAAGCATTTAGCATCTTCAATAATTCCAATAACAACAATCATGCCAATAATTTTCATCTACGCCACATAGCTACTGAAACCCTAGATGATAACCAGTCATCTCTTCTCGAGAAACTTGACGATCCTGCTTATAAATCCGAACCGAAAGAAACCGAAGTAGTTGTTGAACAAGATGCTTCGGTTGAAGTTGATGAATCGAAAGATGAGAAGGAAGAGATCGATGAACATGATGATTCAGAGAAAGAGGATCAAACGGATGTGGAGTCTAAAATGGTAGAAACTACAATCGATGAGGAAGGAGTGCTCAATCTAGAATTGGAGGGTAGTTTCAACGAGAACAACAATAACATGGATTACGACATCCAAACAGAGGCGACACCCGAAATTGATAAAGAAACAAAGGAGAAAGAAGGTCATGTAACAAATTTATCGTCATCGGCAACACGGTATGATGCAACTTCAAGGACAACACAAACAGAGGAACTTATGAACATTGATCGGTATTCCCATGTTATGCATATAAGCTCTACCTCCACTGTGGAGTTATTAGATGTGTTAACAAGTTGTTATCTCAAGTTAGAGGAGAAAAACAAAGAGCAAAAAGTAGCAATCAAGCAAACAAGAAAGAATTGGATAATTAAAGCAGAACCAGTACTAAGTTTCTACTATGATAAACGCATGAGTCAGTATCAAGCATATGAGGTTCTTTATCAAGATAAGAACTCGGGGTCGAGTTCTTTTGAGGTAGAGGAGACTGATGTAGGAGAGTTTCCTTAATAATTTATTATTTTAGCCATGTTTAGTTTTATTATATTTTAGGTAGATTTCTTATTTTTATATTTCACCTAGATTAGTTATTTTTATATTTTAGGTAGATTTGTTATTTTTATTTAGCTAGGTTTGTTATTTTTATTTTTACAATCTTTTAGAAGATTCGTTATTTTTATTTTTCACCACTATTTAAACCAAACTATGGTAGCCTTGAAAGGCAACCTTTTGATTTAATAAAAATACAGAGATTTTTCTCAAATTTGGTGGATTCCAAATTATTCCTTCTGGTGGATTCCGGAAGTCTAGTGGATTCTAGATTAGTTACTCTTTCTGGTGGATTCCGGAAATCTGGTGGATTCCAGAGTCTTATCTAACAAGTTTGTCGCTTGCGAACCTGTGTTTTATTATAGGATTAGCGCTTGCTTTTCCTTCACGCTTCCGTACTGCGTCAAGATGAAAGGGAGGGAAAGGAAATTCGAATTGCTGGCCAGAAGAAGCAAAGTTTTTGAATTTTTTCCAGCTAGGATTTTTTCTGCATGATTGTGTGATTGACACATGTCAAAAATTACCCTAAAACTGTGTTGGGTTTGTGTAGTTAGTATGATATCAATTTTGAATGTTATTCATTTTGTGATTGTTTTACAAATTGACATATATCGAATAATTGTAAAATAGATTAGTTTGTTAATTAGTTACCGTAGGTTATAATTTTTTTCTTTTCAGTTAACAGGTTTTTATCCTCTTTTCCTTGTATATTTAATAGGATCAAATTTATGTACAGTTCCATATACACAGTTTTTACTATACTAGATACATGGAGGTAGTTATTTTTATATAAAAATAGTTTTCTTTTATTTTTTTAAATTAAAAAAATATAAAAACTTCATTTTTGTGAGAGGGACAGAAAAAACTGCACCTAAAAAAATGCATATAAGTTTTATCCTATTTAATATCCCTTTAGGAATACACAATTGAATAGAAGGATTTCAGTTTTATAAAACTCATTTAAAATATGGTGGTGATTTAATCATGGATGGAAAACGATATTATTTATAACTTGTGAGAAAAAAACAACTGTAATTGATGCAGCGGTAGCAGGGGCGTCTCCGAGTTTTAGGAGGCTCTGTGCAAAATATAAAAGTGGTCCCTTAATAAAAAAATTAAAAAAATTATCGATTTAAATTGCATATAATATAAAAAAAAACATTCTTGTAAACATATAAATTATCAATATTAAATCTTACATTAAATTAAATGGAACAAGAAATACAAAATAATTATCTTTGAATATAACGTCAAAAAGGAACATCATAATCTAAGATTAAATTTTATGCAAAGATTAAAATGGACTAGAACTATATTTACGAGTATAGATAACTAATATATTGATACTCATGATATTTATGAACATTAACAATATATAACTATTATTTTAGGGCCTAAAAATTAATCTATTAATATACATCTGATATTTTATAGGTATAAATAATATATAATAAGTAATATTATAGGACCTCAAAATTTTGAGTTGAGGCCCTCAAAATTTTGAGACCCTATGGCGTCGCACACCTCGCACATGCATGCGAGCCTCCTCTGAGCGGTAGTAATGCTAAACAGTGAAATGATTTTGACGATTTGCTCATGGTTAAAGAAAGTGGAGAGATTTGGTAAAAAGAAGCTGAAAGAAATTGGGGAGAGAGAGAAATAGATGTGGGAATAGGCTAGACCGAGCTAGTCTTTGGCAAGCCTGAGTCTGACCTGTCAAAAAATTGAAGGCCTGAGTCTGGCCTATGACCTATCATACGCCTAATTTTTAGGTCCGAGCTTGGTTTTTTGAAAGCCTAATGTGACATATTGGCCTGTTTAAAAGCCTATTTCATATGAACATATTTAAATAAATAATTATATTTATTTTTAAATATACTTATGAACGAATAAACCAATGTTCTTTTTGATATTTAACATGATATTTTAGAGGATTTGACTATATATGTCATCATATTTCAATTCTTTTTTTTTGTAGAAAAAGAGGGCTAAACCCCAAAACGAAAAGAACTACAGAGTCGAACAAATATTCCTAGGCATGCAAGCCCCGAAAAAATCATCAAAAATGAGTCTTGAAACCTCACTGGGAGGATTCTCCATAACATGAATATTAAAAGAGTCTAAGGAGAAGCTAAAATTAGTCAGACAATCAGCACTTCTATTCCCCTCCCGCAGGTATGATTGAAATGCACCTGCCAGTTCAACTTTAAAAGCTCTTGTATACGACGCACCAAGGTTGGAGGATTGCCATTAATTTTAACTTTCCTTGTGATCATGTATGATGGAAACCCTGACTCCAAGCAAGCTTCTAGTTTATAATAATACATTTATATATATATGTTAAAAACGAATGTAGATTAATAAATTTAAACTAATTAAAAAGTTAGTCGATTTATAATTTAATCAAAGTACAAATTTTAATATATAAATTATAATCATAGTAAAAATATTATTCATATTAAGTTAAATAGGCCTCAAAGCCTTTTTTAATGGTCTGCGGTCTGACCTTTTTAGCTAAATAGGCTTATAAAAAAGTTTTGACTTGCTCTATTTAAAGAAATAGGTTGATATGGCCTGAGCGGCTGAGCCTATATAGGCTAGGCCTTAAGGTCCGGTAGGCCGGTCTGGCATGTTCCCACCTCTAGAGAGAAAGAAAGAATCTTCAACAATAATGAGAAGAAATCGTTTCCCAAAAAAAGATAATGAGAATAAATCTGATTTTAATTTTTTTTAATTAATTTTAGTGAGGTGTAATATTTTAATTGATTGTGTGTAAGAGTGAAATATTAGGTGACTATCCATGTAAGAATTTCTCTTAGTAATTTGGTAAATTTCATTTTCCCTTCACAATTAAGGCCAAAATAAATAGTAGTAATATTAAAAAGTGTTACATTAATTTGTGATACATAGAATCGTTTAAACTGTACTGTAGCCACATATATATATCCTTTCTCAAGTCAAAAGTTTGTCACCAAATACTAATTAATGCCTTGTGTTTTAAACGATTTTGTTTGTTGAGTCAAATGATATTTACCCTTTTGAAAGTGGTGAGATAAAGGTTTGTTTTGCTTTTTTGAAATTTAAATAAATTGTTGTAATATGTGATTTGGGAAGGAGAATTATTTGTCCTCATATTTTAGATAAATTCTATTTTCATGATAGAAATAGTTATATAGTCAAATAAAATGGTTCAGTAGTTCTATTTGTGATTCTTTTTCTTGACAAATGGAGATCGACTAGCCTATACATAACATAGTTTTTGTGAGTTGAGTGTAGGTGTGTTGGGATGCAAAATTATGTAGTGTTTCGGTTTGTTTAGTGGTGAAAAGGATTACATGATATCCATATTTTTTTCTCTGTATGGTAATGTAGATCTATCTTATGTTTTGGTATTTTCATGAGCAACTCTAATAAAAATCGATGATTCATTCTCCTAATAGATTGAAAGAATTTGTATCATTTTTAGCTTACAAACTTTACACTAGTTAATGACTTTTTGCTTTGAAAAAAGATATATAATCCTAATTTTATATAAGGAGAATGAATCGGTTATTTTTAGGCTGAACGTGATGGGAATAAATGTCAAAAAATTTATGCCGAATGTTATGACCAATTTTTGAACTCCGATGCTGCTTCACTTATGTGTGTGAGTTTATACTAATTTAGATACTATATATCCACGTGAAAAAAAAATAGAAATTTTATATCAATTTAAACTATTTTGTGTCATATTTTGTTTGGATTATAAACATTTATCAGTTAATCTGGTAGTATGAGACGTACTAGGAAAACAGATTTATGAAAACTTATATTAAGAATTTATAGCACGACCTGTGTAATGACTTACTTTATTAAGGATTTTAATATCTTTGTTTACGTATGAAGTTGTTTTACATAATTTCTCTTTTCAATCAATTTAGTATGAATGTGAGTTTCAAACCGCATGTGTTGAAGCAAAATATTTGAGCATTACAAATATAGTATAAGGAGATCACGATATGGAGGTTTAACATGTGCCCTAAGGGTTTTGACACATGTTAAAGAAAACAACGTGACAATATTTTGTTTATGTATGAAGTTGTCTTACATAATTTCTGTTTTCAATCAAATTAGTATGATAGCGAGTTCCGAACCGTATGGGTTGAAGCAAAGCATTTGAATATTATAAGGGCAATGTTAACTTGTGCCCTTAAGGCACATGATAAGAAGCAATAAATGATGGTTGGTCCCACCCAAAATTAACTTCAGTCAAAATAATATAAAAAGAGTGTTTTTATTTTTCCAAAATTACCCTCTTCTGTGAGCAGCTATGGTGGTTCTTTACAATGGTGGGTTGGTCACTGAGGATTGAGGAGGATAGGTCGGCAACGAAGGAAGGAGTGGATCCTCTGATTTACTTTTACGAATGAATTTTTGAATAAACTAAAATAAGGGACACGTGGCATGATCAGGTACGTGAGATTGATCTAACAGGTGTGATTGGATAAAAAATATACATATAATAAGCAAAAGAAAATGTCAGGTGTGTGTGTTTAAATGTAAATGGAAGTGGGTGTGTGATATAGTTGAGGGCAATTTTGTCTTTAAAAATTTTATGAGACACAATTTATGATATTATTTCTTTCAAAGTAAAATAAGTGGAGTCAACCATCATTTATTGCTCCTTATCATGTGCCTTAAGGGTACAAGTTAACATCACCCATATTATAAATATATTATAAATATAATATATGGAAATCACGATATAGAGGTTTAACATGTACCCTAAGGGTTACTTATTAATAAAAAATTGTTTCAATTATTTCAGACTACGCTCGACATGCTTCCTTTTTTTTTTTTCTTCAAAGCCTAATGCAAACAATTCCCTAACAATTAGTCGCCAAACTTTACTCGGTGGATTTACTTACCGACTGACATTACATAAGGATTAAGGAACATCCTCTCCTTAACAACTTGAACGATGTTTTCAAGGAATTAACATTTGGGCTGGTCGTTGGTATGAGATTGTGTTTGGATTTTGCAAAATCTTTGAGAAAATCTCCTACACTTACATCCTTGTATTCTCCTGCCTTTGATGTCAATTCTTTAATGCTGAAGTGCCCCAAGGGCATCACAAGTACATCTGGTACTATGTGTGTATAAAACTAAATGTCAAGGAAAATATAACCGATTAATATAACTGATAATATAAACGATAGTAAAACAATTTAAAAAACAGATAAGAAAAACATGAATCAACAGTTAAGATGAACTGGAGAGGATACCAATGCATGACAGAGGTGACCGTGTAAATAACAAATACACAACATTTTGTCCACGCAATTTGCTAAGGTTCACTTTTTATCATTTCACAAGAATTAATTAAATAAAATAAGTAATTTAATTAGTTATATTAAACCTATCAACAATATGTACTCATTCTATAAAATTATCCTTTCATTATTGAGAGTCGTTTTGTACTTGATGATTGCCTAATTTTTAAGATTATCCTCTTTACGGAATATATAAAAGTATTTTTAAAAAAAGTAAGAATAGATGCAACATTACCAAAAAAACAAAATCATGCATTTTCCATGACATTCGCATAATACTGTACATGGTTAACTCATCATACTACTATTGCATGCAATATATCTCGAAACAAACTACATAAAAATGTGTCGAAAAATACTTGGATAAAACTAAACGGTCTCTCTCATTGAGCGAAGATAAATAATCTATAAAATAAAAGTTTTAGAAACTATGCTAGTTCCTCCTATGTATTTCAGCACCACCACCAACTGGTCAACATGTTTCCCATTGAACCCCTAGGCTAGGGCAATGGTTGCCTATCATCATCATAAGTAGATTTGAATATAACCCAATTGAAAGGGAACATGGGAATCAAATATCTGCCTAAACCTGTACACTAGTATGTCTACCAGCCACATGGAGTAATAAAATAAGCTCCCCCGTCATAAATAAAATAAAAGACATGAGGAACAAATCAAGCTGAGTATTTCATGATATATGAAGAGCCTCAGAGTAAATATATCACAAATGCCAACACATTCTCATGGAATCATCAGTATTGTATCGCCGCCACAGATGCAAGGTATGTGACATTAATCCCAAAAACCATTATCATCAGAAGAAATCTCTACACTATCAACTAAGCACCGTCTCCGAGTTCACATGACTACTACTGCTCCCAGCATAGCTGTTAAATCCAACCACAGGTGCAGAGCGCTGAGCAAAATCTAGTAATAACTTTCTCTGGCGGTCATTGGTGTGAGGAAGACTTGCACGTAAGAGGTCGACAGGCATTTCCTTACTACCTGCGTTATCAGCATCAGATCCAAGTGCAGCCACATTTTGTTCCCGTGATTGCATGATATTCTGGTACTTATTCATGCAATACTTTGTGAGGAGGCCAAAAAATTCATCAAATGAGGCCTGCCAAAATGTTCGATTACCCAATTTATTGTTAGAAGCAGCATGAGGATCAGTTAGAAGATCAGTAGCGCTTTTAAGAACAGATACTAAAACAAGGGAAGCACTATCTCCAGCAGGACTTCCAAGGGGACGCAGAGGAGGCTGCTCCGATGAACAAACCACTGCTGCAAGACAAGCACCCAGAGAACCAAGATCCATTCCTTGGACACACTGACAAACAACCATAGCAAGATCACTTGTAGTCTCTGCTGCTGCTGAATCAGGGGGGATACTGCCAAATAAGAATCTTAAATGACGAAATATAGCCATGCAGCCAATCCGCATAAGCTCACTACCAGGAGCAAGCAACCGAAGATACTTCGCTAGGAGCTTCCGTCCCTTCGAAATAGATGCTAATCGTAAGAAAACAAGGTCATCCTTAGCAGCAAGCCCAGCTTTGTGTCCATTCTTTCCCAGTGGGTCCACGAGATGAAGTGATGTTGCTAATCCTTCCAAAAGGACATTCCTTCTTCGTAAGAATTGAGTTCCACCATCTTGTAGCAGATTGCACTGAAGGAAACGATCAATATCGTCTACATCAAGAAGAAGACAGAGACCATCCTCAATTGTGATTCTGGCTGCAAACAAAGGCTCTTGCTCAAGGGACTTCTCTGAAATAATTCGCTCAGAGCCACCACTAGCAGAGGAGTTTGGAGGATCAACTTCAAGAAGAGGGCGAGGCTGACGAATGGGCACATATGAAACCCTCCCTAATGCGTCAACCTGAAGAAAACCGTGTGGCTCAGTATTGGCCCGGGCTCGTGAAGAAACATCCTTTATTTTGGTTGGGCAAAATGAAAGTTTAAATTTAACCTCAGAAGGTTGTTTTGCAAGACGAGCTTGGTGATAATAGTCATCAATGTAGGGGTCATTGCAGTGAGTCACAGCAGCAAGCTGCATTTTAAGAATACTCTCAATTTCATCGCTAGTCATATACTTGGACCTGAACTGTAATGATGAACCACTATCGATCTTCTGGCTACTGGCATTAGAAGCCTGTTGAGAGAACCGATGTCTGCGAGTTGATTTTTGTCTATGCTCTCTAACATCACCAAGCACATGTTCATATTTTCTACCTATTGATGATCCAGACGAAAGATGGTGATTAAATAAATGAGGCTGTAAACCTGATATTAGGCCTGCTGACTGCTGAACAGGATGATGCAATCTGTGCTGCTGTTGCTGCAACTGACTCAGTAAATGGGGAGACACGGATCCATTATTATGGTATAGTTGTTGCTGCAACATATTATTCAGGAGGTTTGAATTATCTCCGGGATACAAACCTGTTTGGTTGACCCATTGATTCTGGATTCGATTATTGAGCGGAGAACCAGTATTAAATTGAGCCAAATTGCCACTAAAATGTGGCTCATATTTTGATCCACCCAGGTGTAATGAAGAATTGAATAAATTAGAGCGATTTTGTGATGGCAATGTCATGTGAGCTCCCCCAGAAAAAGGAAGGTTCAACTGGCCTGTACTGTGATTTGGAGCCAATTGATGAGACCTACCACCAGGGGGAGGATAAGAAGTAAATGAAGATTTTGGTGCCAAAGTTGGCTCACTCGAAAAACGAGGAAGCTCTTGTCGCTTGTCAGGATGAGATGATGTTCTATACAAGGGCTTCGGTCCTTCTATGTGTGAAATGGAGGAATGTGGATGCGATGACCATCTCTTATCATCATCAGCAGTTTGAATATCATAAAACTGCTGATCAAACCAGTTAGGAACAGGTTCACTAGAGCGATGCTGGAGTTGGTGTTGCAGCTGCCGTTGCTGCTCAGGAAATGACGATGTTCTGTATAAGGGCTTTGACTCTTGTAGATGAGTGATAGAAGAATGTGGATGTGATGACCATCTTTTAGCATCCTGAGAACCCTCACTGTCATAAGTGTGATGGTCAGCCCAGTAGGAAAAATCATCCCTCTGTGACCATTCAGAAGCAGAGGAATCTGTATAAAAAATATAGGAATAAAAATAACTAAGTCAAGAATACCAAAAAAACAAAAAAGAATAAAGCAAATAAAACAAGATTGATGCAGAAAAGGGGATATAGTGCCAGCTATAAAGCATAAATACAAATTTTACTTAGATGTATCCAAACTCCAAAATGTTATCTAACAAATTATCCATTAACCTGACTGGTGTATATCTAATCTATGCCTCTTAGATTTGTTCAAAAAAAATAAAATCTATGCCTCTTAGACCATCAAGCTTCAGAAAAAAATTTACACACACCTACAGACCTTATGAATGATCACAAAACACGGCAATTTCACTGATGAAATATCATATCTTTCACAACATAGCTCCCTTCTACCACTATTACTGTGGTTACTAAACACCAAGACAACATCTGTTGATACGCAGAGTTATGACCTAACATTTCTCTGGCCCTTCTTTAGGAAGTGAAAGCTTCTCCACTTAAAAAACCATTAAAAATATAAATTATCTTGCAGCACTCACCCAAAGGTTTTCCACTTTCAAAGATACATGTTTGCACAGGTTCTAAATCAATGCTTGTAAACATGGCTTGAGATTTCTTAATAATGTCTATGCATGATAGAGATCAGAAGATTTTATAGCACAGGCACCCAAAAAAAAAAAAAACACTTGATAAATAATGGTAGAAAGAAAAGAAGAAAACACAACTACATATTTTTTTAAAAATAGTAGTAAGATCATTAGAATCTGGTAACTGGTAACATCACAGGAACCCAAATTTCCCTGGATTTCCAAGATTCAAAATGACTTATTAACCATTTCCAACTCTACATACCTAGGTAGTGTGTCCGTATAGAGGGGAGAGAAAAAAGGACAAGTTACAAGGTATGAATTTTTTGGGCGAGTGATGCAAAATGCAAATAGTTTAATAGTTCTAATGTTAAGAATTAATATAAGGAATTTTAGAAAATAATGGTACAAAACATTTCTTTGACAACAGAAGACTTTCATACTTGATGTTACACTTTAAAGCCCCAAGTAGATTTTAACACATTTAAATTCCATACTAAACACCTCAAGTGTTGAAATTTTCCAATAATATTAATGAAGATACAGCTTATTAGATACAGGAACAAGCAAATATATGAATTTATTATATAATAGCTTACTCACTTTCTCTTGACAGCCGATCACCAATAACTCCTGCACTTTTAGGTCCACTAACAATTTTGTTCAGCTGAAATATATCAAGATGTTCAATATTAATATCAGTTTACATAAAACGGATGGCACCACCATTCAAGAGACCAGCATTATTTCCAATATTATAACTGAATCTTAAAATCAAATACTACATGCAGAGCGCATGGAAAATATCAAACAACTTTTGAATCACAGACAAAATTTGTTAATTATTTCCAGAACATTCAAATAAATGAAAATAAAGGATAAAATAAATAAAAAATAAAGATAAACTGAGAGAGAAGCTGTCATGTATACCCAACACTAAAAAAAGGAAATACAGTAATTAAATTTGTAGGATGGTGATTGATTAGCTGCAAAGAGAAGCGCCATTAATGAATTATCAAAAATACCCAATAGTCAACAATAATAAATCTTCACAATTTAAGATCCTGAAAATCCAGTTACATATCTATAGTCTTTTTTTATATATATAAAAATTACCTACCTATAGTCTTTTAACAAAGTTTCAGCCACATTTACTCACCGGTATTATTATTGATTTCATAGTCCAAAATTACTGAATAAGGGAGTAACACAGGCAAGACACGATTTTAACTAATAGAAAAAAAAAATTATTGTATGCATGGCATGCCACAACTTTTCCTACATACTTTCCTCGAAAGGAGTGTTTGTCCATAGAAGGAAACTGTCAAAGCCATTATTTCTATATAGATAGCAGTCTGACTCTAATCAAATTCTAATGCTCAATAAATATCTGATTAGGTATAATAAGTGATACCCTTAAGTAATTTTAGAATCACCATCTTCATGGTTACCTTGAATGAAGTGGTCTGGTCCAACACTCAAGCACGGAATTCAATTTTTTCACATGATCTGAATTAACTAAGAATCATCATCATCCTTCATTGAAAAAAATACTACACCCCATATGGATAGGAATATGAGATTGGACCAAACCACTTCCTTATCTTGTATATGTAAAGCATTAAAAGGTCACCTAAGTCATTTAATATAATAAAAACACATTTTTTGCTTTTACATTGTAGAATAGCCACATTCATTTGGAACGAGAAATTGATGAACAACATTGCTTGTGTCCTTAAAACTTTGGAGCACGGTCGATGGTTCAGCATATATGTAATTGAAAATAAGAAAACTAGAGAGCTATATGATTCCGTTATTGTTTACTATTTCAGAAAATTATTATAAAAAAATTGGAAAATAAAATCTAGTTGATAATATTCATTAGAAAACAGTGTTTTGAAAACATAAAATCTGCTTCATAAATTTAGAACACACGTTTTGACAGAGGAGGGTGACGTGTGGAATGTACTACGACAATAATGGTGAAGGAATGTGTCAATTGAAACTCTATTCGCTAAAAGTTTACAATACTCGATCATGAATCATGATCTCTCCAACTCGAAGACCTCCCTTTTCCTTTTTATACATGATATTACAAGCTACCCCATTAACTAGTAACTTCCCTAAATAACTCCCTATCTCAAATCCTAACAAACTCCCCCTTATTCTATATCCTAACAGTGGCAGATATTTTAGTGAAGGTGGCAAGGTTGCAGTGACGGCAAAGGTGGAAGGTCACCAACAATAGAAATGGAGGGTATAAGGAGGTTGTGGTGGTAGAGGGTGTTAGGTGGTAAAAGCAGTCGTGTAAATTAGGCCGTGGCAACAACATGGATGTTATCAGGGAGGAACAACAAATGGTGTCAGGTTACGCAGTAATTGGTGCCAACGACTATAAAGTGTTGGATTGGATGAGCACATAAGATAAGAATAAAAATGAAAATAAAAAAATAAAAAGATGAAACAAAAACATCTCTAGCTTTTTATTGTTTTCTTGCTCTGCAAACTAAAAAGACGTGAATAAATTTTGAGAATAAACACACTCAGACAAGTTTTTTTGTTTGCTACATTTTTAAAAAACCATTTTTAAAAATTGTACGCAAACAGACTATAATGTTTTAGGCTACTTGATGTTTATAAAGTCATCTAGTGAATTTGGTTCGCTAATCAGGTTCACAGTCAAAGAATGGCAAGAACAAAAATAAACATCAAATTTAAATGCAATTCAACCAACAGTAAGCTATTAGCATGCTTCTACATGCAAGATAGAAAGACAATTCCGTATTATCAATCAAATTACTATTATGGATGTTGTGCTCACAGTATAACCCTTGCACATTTGCACTAATACACCTGAATCCTCACTGCATGCAATGGGAATAGGATTGTGCTTATGGCATCTCTTCTGTCTACAGTTCATATGTTCAATTAACAGGCACTTAAAGTAATTGAACAATTTTGGTACATATTATATTTTCATCTTGTAAAAATGTTTTCTATTTTCATTTCCTAAAATTAGTGTTAATTTTACTTGCTAAAAAGGATATACTAGACTTTTGAAGTGAACAATTTTGAGTATTTTTAGGAAAGAATGAAAATGCCGAAATATTGTTTCATTATTTTAAAAAATGCATCATCTCTAGCTAGTCTTTCTTTTTCTTTCCATTACAATTTTTCATTAAAATGAAAACATGTTTTAGAAAATGAAAACAGAAAATGTTGACAAAGTAAACAGCCCCTTATATTTTCATCTTGTGTTAAGATACCTGTTTTAGAATTTAGAGGATTTCTTATCCTCCCCTAATTGTTTCTTTCTTCTATCCCATCTATTTTATTTTTTAATATAAAAAATACACTATAGTACATATTTTTTCTGGTTTTAAGTGAAGGCAACCCGATCAAAATTCAAAAACAGTCACCAACATACTAATCCATCATTAATCTACATTTCAAGAAAGCAGTAAATGTCAAGTTTGTCGATCCATACCTTCATAAAAGTGGTAGTGAGATCATCAACATCAAAAGGAGATCTTACATCATCCGCCTGCAATGTGAAAATAACAGTTAGATGGTACATATACAGCATCATCTCTTCGATATTAAACCACTCATCAGAGTAAGATTAATAAGATAACCAATTTTTCCCTTTGGCTGAATGCACAGAAGGCAGAATCAGTCAGCCAGATAAAACTCAAATATAATACTCTTGTTTTGTTATAAACTACAAAAAATTTATGGACACAATTCAATGTTTTAACAAAATGCTTTGTGAAAATGGATATGAATGAAAGACGATCAAGTACAACAGTTGGAGCATTGATGCTTTGGCAAAATGGATATTAATGAAAGATTGTTCAAACGTAACAGTTGGGTCAACGAATTTTAGCTATAATAATCTATAATTAGCAACATTTGAATGTTAAAATGAAGAAAATGACTTGACGCGGAAATGAAGAAAACGTACACAGTTAAATTATAAGCAAGGGATCAAACTTTCTATAACTTCAAACATAGTAGCAACATAAAATTTGAAAATAAGAAAAAACTGGGTACAGAGATTGAAAAAATAACCTCTTCTGCATTGTGAAAAAACTCCTCCTCGTTGAACTCAAAAGAAGGGGTATAATCTTTCTCATCATCTAACCCCCCCAACTCAACTTCCTCAGCAACATCTTTACCAAAGAATGCATATTGTGATGCATCAAATAATGCACCATCTGGCATAACATAACAACAGAAAATTGAGTCCGTGCAGTTTCAACAATTTCATAAATGTCTACATTAACATAAAAAAATACATATAGAGTCTACACATTCGAACAATTCAAGAAAAAACATAGCATAATTTCAAAAAGAACTCAAACCCTAATTTTATTTTTTGTTTCCCATAGATTCCCTCAATCGGAGGTTCGAACCTCGGTTCCGCTAAACCCAATCCCCTGTTGGTGAACTCAAAACCTATCTTAGGTACTAAAAGAAAACATTGATTAATATCAACATAAAATACTACTATTAATCTAGCATTAAAATTAAACAGTCTATGCAACCACACCTACAATATTCTTAGCAAGCAACTAAGCAATCAATAAATAAATACTATTATATTTATGATTATTTCAATCCAAACATTACAATCAAAATTAGCAAAACACTCGACTCTAGCACAGCCATGCAACAACTCTATTAAGTATATTGCTATGAACTGAATTAATAAAATAAAATAAAAAAGGCAAGAAAAAAAAACAGATCTACATGCAGAAACCCTACTGAAACCCTATAAAAATTGAAAATTGAAACGAAAAAATGAACCTTTGGTGACATTTTCCAATAGATTAAGATCTTTGGTGTTGGGAGCAGCAATAGAATCAGCCCCAGCAACAGTAGAGAAATCCATCCATAAAACAATGGAAGGTGACAGAGAAAAACGAAAGCGGTGAAGAATTGGTGAGAGTTTGTGAGGTATATAGAAGATTGTGATTAGGTTATAAATGAATGAGATTGAAGAATCGAAGAAAGAATGAAATGGGCTTGGATTTTTGAGAGAGAGAGAGAGAGAGAGAGAGAGAGAGAGAGAGAGAGAGAGAGAGAGAGAGAGGAACCCTACGAAGGGTAGGGTGAATTATGCTTCAAGTAGCGTATTTCGTTTTATATATATATATAATTTTTTTTGTTTTACGGTCATTATTTGATTTTTTTTGTAAGAGGTTACTCCCTCTATCCTATGAAAAAAAATTTACATTTTAAATTCATTCAGAATGTAATGTATCTAATTCATAATTTGGTCTAAATAAATTAGATTTTTAATTAATTTAAAAAATAAATTTCCTTTTATATTTAGGATCAAATGAAGTATTTTATTTTACTTTTGACTAAGTATTTTTTTTAATATATTTTTATACTTCCTCATGTCCTTATTCGGGAAGATGTGTCTACTCACCACCGGTTCGCTAATGAAGTTTTCAGTATTCGTCAACTTCTCGCTATAGATTGAGAGGTTGCGATTAACCATACGCTACAGGAAGGTAATGCGTGTGTGGATGTCTTAGCAAAGATGGGTGCGTTATCTGACTCATCTTTAGTGAAAATCTCTACGCCCCCAAGTGACCTCTCTATGCTCTTGCTCGCTGATGTGCATGGGATAGTCTTCATTCGGGAGTAGCTTTCGCTTCTGTTTTGTCTTTTTGTTTTGTTTTCTCTATTGTAACAAAAAAAATATTTACTTTTTAGATACATTGAAAGTTTAATGTATCAGGTCTATATTATAGTCTAGATACATCAAACTTTGAATGTATCTAAAAAGTGAAAATTTTCATATAATTAGGACTAGAGGAAGTAAAAATTAGCAAAGATGGGTGTGTTATCTGACTCATCTTTAGTGAAAATCTCTACGCCCCTAAGGGTCTGTTTGGTAAAAATAAGCTATAAGCTAGCTGATAGCTGATAAGCTAGCTGATAGCTGAAAAGCTAGCTTATAGCTGATAGCTGAAAAGCTAGCTTATTGAAATTAAAGTGTTTGGTAAAATTAGCTTTTAAAGTGGTTATTAAATATAAAATTACATAATTGATAGTGGGTAGTTTATTTTTTAGAGTGGGTAGTTATTAAATTAAAGGGAATAAATGGAATAAAGTGTAAAAAGCTATAAGCTATAAGCTCAAATGCTACTTGAAATAGCATCTGAAAAAAAGCTATAAGCTAATACAAAAAGCTTGTTACCAAACACCTCTAATTTTTTGAAACAAGCTTATAAGCTCATATAATAAGCTATAAGCTAGCTTATTTGTGTTACCAAACAGAGCCTAAGTGACCTCTCTATCAGGGGCGGACCCAGCCATGAATTATTAGTGTGGCTAAATTTTTTTAGTATCACTAAAAAAAATTCATCATCATCCCAATAATCAGTTAAACAAAAAACAATATATAATATTACTACTAATCCAATATGTATATCCAAAAAAAGAACGCCAATAATCCATAAAATTTCTATTAAAAAAAAAAAGAAATCAATAAACTAACAAACTATATCCATAAAATCACAAAATTTCTATTCGAAAAAAAGAAGCTATAACTTATTGAATATATGTTAAATCATACATATTACTATTGTTTGATACTTCACAAGATTCTACCTTGGACGAGAATATATGGAACCCAAAATTATACTAGCCTATAGTTTATTTTGATAAACTAATTCAATTAGCTTATAACTTATTAATTTTTATTCCAATTTTACCTATATCATCTACCAATTGAAAAACTTAAACATATTGTTTTATGTTAGTTCAATCGTTAATTTTACTCGGTACTGCAACTTCAATCAGTTATCCACAATTTTTTAACAAACAAAGTCAAAGTTGATTATTATAAACATAAAAATATATAACTTAAAATAATATACCATGTATAACCGATGACTTGAAATCAACAATAATAAACTATAAACTAATATTTACACTAATACTTAAATTAATGGGCACTGAGAGAGACTCACGATCTTTAATAATAAACTCTAAAGTAATATTTACATTAATATTTGTATGAATATGTATAAAGAATAACTTAAAACTATTTATAAAATTATTATTATTATTTTTTTTTTAAAAAAAAATTGTGCTGGACTGGTCTGGCTATAGCCACACCATGCCTCACTAAGGTCCGCCCCTGCTCTCTATGCTCTTGCTCGCTGATGTGCATGGGATAGTCTTCATTCGGGAGTAGCTTTCGCTTCTGTTTTGTCTTTTTGTTCTGTTTTCTCTATTGTAACAAAAAAAGATTTACATTTTAGATACATTGAAAGTTTAATGTATCAAGTCTATATTATAGTCTAGATACATCAAACTTTGAATGTATCTAAAAAGTGAAAATTTTCATATAATTAGGACTAGAGGAAGTAAAAATTATAGTCTCGTGAGCTTAGCTCGGTTGGTAGAGTATCGCATTATGCATGCAAGAGATCGGAGTTCGAACCTCAAACATCCGACTAATCCACTTTAGGCTAGAATTTATAGCCACTAAACTACTTGACCAAATTAGGGATGACAATTTGACTCATACTCAAAGGGTACCCACAAAAATTACCCACAACGGGTAGGGTAAAAACCGGCATTGTGGGTACGGCATGGGTATGAGTAATTACCCGCAAAAATGAACGGGTACGGGTGCGGGTACGGGTACCTTAGTACCCACCCCGCCCCATACCCACATAATATATATTTATTTATTTTATTTATATTATTATATAATAATATATGTAAATCAATTTAAAACAATACAACACTATTAAACTATTACATATTTTTAGTAAAAATATTTATTTATAACAAAATTATACAAAAATAATGTGAATGTTTAACATAATACGAACTTTAACATAAAGTTGGTAATAATTTTGTTTATAATTTTCATTAGTCAGTATTAAAATCTTTGAAAATTTTTAATTCCGTTAAAATGATATGATAATTTATAATTGAACAATTTGTTTTTAGTAAAAAGGCGGGTAACAGGTACATGTATGAGTATTTAGGTACCCATATGGTATGGGGATGGGGGCAAAAGTTGTTACTCATGCAGGTATAGGGATGGGTACGTGTATTTTTTCAATCTGCGGGTATGGGAATGGGTACTATAGTACCCTACCCATACCCTACCCATTGTCATCCCTAGACCAAATATACATATATATACATAAAAAAGTATCATTATTTATTTTTCAAAATATTTTATTTTTTTAAGTAGTATGGTGGCTAGAAATTTTATAAATAAATGTCTGTAATTCAAATCATGTCTGCTGAGTATATTATACAATGCCACTACAAACTGAAGGGACTATTTTATGTTCATAAATGTTATATAAACACACTTTTTGAACACAAGTTAGACAAATTTACTGATTTTTATTTTTTAATAATATATTTTGCTTATCGATTTGTGTGCATAACTTTTTCCTTTTTATATTATGATAAGATGTCGTATTTTTGTCGGACGGAATGTGTTTAGATAACATGTGTCTTTTATTTTTGACTGTATCTTTTGGTTCTGGAAAATTTCAAATTTATATTGTTTTATATATTTTATACTATAAAGAATCATTATTTATTCTTTTAAAGATGCTATTTTATTTTATTTTTGACTAAGTATCTTTTGTTTCTATAAAAAAAATTATATATTTCAAATATATGTTTTATATATTTTTTAAAAGATCATTATTTGTTTTTTGTTTAAGATATTTATTTTATTTTATTTTTCACGAGTTGTATAATAGCTAGAAATTTTATCTTAAAAATGAATAAATGGAATGTTCGAAATTTTAATCACGTCTTCTACCTATATTATACAATGTTCTTACTAACTAAGCTAAGATCATGATGACTATTTATTTTTTACTAAGTATCTTTTGGTTCTATAAAAATTTTAAATTTATATTCTCGTCGTGACTTTTGATTATATTTTTAAGTCAACTCACATGTATCTTGTTAATTTTTGTAACAAAAGGTGGGTTAAATACACATTTTTATAAAAGTTTAATTCAAAATATGAATTTTTAAATTTTTGATACAAAAATTCTAAACCTTTATATAATTTTATTTATAATATTATTAATATGAACACAAAAATTCATTAAAAAAAATGTGAAGTATACAAATGAATTGAGTTAAAATCAGAGATAAAAAACTATGATAACAAATATTTAGAACCAAAATTTAATAAATAAATTTAGAAGGATTATAGAGAATAAAAACTTATTTAACCATTTTTTTTTTAAAAAAAAAATTATTTAATACACTTTTGTTTTGCCATTTTCTTTTATAAAAACAACAGACATAATTATTTTTTTTACAAAGAATATCCATAATTTATTTTTTGCCAAGAATTTCCATAATTTTGTTATTTTAGTAATTTGTTTTTTTAACTATTAGGTGGGGACAATTTCTTCCTATTAAATCATTTCATTTCCATGTTATGCTGAGGTTGGTGACATTGACCGGTTTGACCTTATACTCTCTTCCCACCCCTTTCCATATTAGTTCTCACGAGTTTAACTCAGTTAGTAAGAACATTATATAATATACATAGAAGACGTGATTCAAATTTCAGACACTTTATTTACTCACTTTCAAGATAAAAATTCTAGCTAGCATTGTTAACACAGTCAGCAAGTGCCACCTCAGTAAAAATTAGAGACATCAACATTTTTAATTATGAAAACACTTTAAGGACTTTTAATTTAATTTATTTTTAAATTCTAGCTAGATTATTTGGTGATTATAGGTAATATTTAGGCTTTGTTAAATTGATGAAATATAATAAATGAAATGCAACAAAGTAAAATATAGTGGGAATAAAATAAATATACGATATTGTTTTGATAATTTATGATGGAAGAACAAAAGTTTACATTTTATCTCTTACCTCCCAAATTAGGTGGAACAAAATTGAAGGTAAAGTTAAATTGAACACCGATGGTGCATTCAAAGAAGGTAGGAAACCTGGTTGCGGTGGAGTTGTGTAATAATGGTCAACGGATCAGAGGTTTTGCAAAATTATTAGGGACTTGTAGTGCGGATGTATCTGAATTATTGATAATTTTTTAAGACTTAAATTATGTGCACATGTTGAGTTTTATCAAAGTTGAGTTGTCTATTGATTCTAGTGTGATTGCTCAGGTTGTTAAGACAAGTATGTCTAGAAGTAAATCAGGTCAAGCTTGACTGTCTGCATAGATTCTGGTTCTACCTTTGCCACGTCACCTTATGGACTTGTTTTAGGATTCTAATGAGCCAATCACTTTTGATTTGAGATCGAGAGTTAGTGTCTAGTGACATCTTTTACAGCCGGGTCGGTGTCTTCTCTAGTGACCTGAAAATTGAGGGACGCCTTTCTGATTATGAGATTAGGAGGTAGACCTCGTTTATGTGATGTTTGTTTTGATATTTATTTTCGATATTCTGCATATATACAAAACCTCTATTACATAATTCATCTTTTACTAATATTTGTTCATCTTATACAAAAACTTGATGAATAATATATTTACCTTAAAAAAAAAACAAGTTAACTAAAGTCACAAGAACACATCCCAATTATTATTTTTTTTATTTTTTTACCAACATCCCAATTTAGAATCTTAGATGATTTATCATAATCAAAACCTAATTAATAATTACAAACGGTAAGCAGTCAAGCATATAAAAACCACATAGTGAGATAGAATACTTCTTCCATTCATTCCTTCATCACATCGTAGCCATTGAAAATGCTTTTGTAGTAGAACACAAAGAGATAACAACAACACACTCTTTCTCTCTACACTCTTCTCAATTCTCCTACTAATAATAATGGCAAAACTAGTTCCCACTTTAGTTCATCCATTGAAATCAAAATTTTTCGGTAATCATCACAGTTTTTTAACCAAAAACTCTTTTCAACTTTATGGCTTTCAATCAAAGAATTCATATTCTTCTTCTTCATCTAAGATAAGCATGAGTCTCAAGGCTGGCATTGTTGGCCTCCCTAATGTTGGCAAGTCTACCCTTTTCAATGCCGTTGTAAGTATTTTGATTTTTCTGTATTTGTTTTTTCGGTTGCTGGTTATTACTTGAATCGAATAGTCTTTGTTCTCTGTGTTATATGATTTATCTTTCATACAATTTTGGGTATTTGGGTGTTTAAGTATTAATCATAAACTCTATTTTTTCTTTGACCGGTATGTGTTTGAGAAAATGACTTCAAGATTAATTAAGTTTAAACCCTAATCTATAGCGTATAAATTTGTATAATCAAATAAGAGTGGTTTGGTTATGAATTATGATCATTGTTTCATGAGCTTATAACAGTTTTTCATATGCTGGTTCGAGTAGCGTTTGAGCTTACGGCTAATATAGCCTGTCATTTTTTATCTCCACTATCTTAATTGAAAACTTTAAATATTAATTAAAAATCTAATTTTTTTTTATGTCATTTTATAGTTATGACTTATTAGTTAGTTCATCAACTAGTTTTATCAAACATTTCAAATTCAATTTGCTAGCTTATCCGTTATCAGTTACGAGTTACCTTATCCGCTATCCCCTATGAGCTTGCTAATGCAAGATTTTATATTATTATTGGTCTGCTATGTGATTTAGTCCTTTTCATGGTTTTCGTGATAGAATGAGGGGTCCTTGTTTTGTAAGATTTAGAGGCAGAGCTAACGAGAACTAGAATTGAAGAGTAAATTATAGGGCTTGCAAGAGAAGAGAAATAATTAAACAATTGAGAGAATTTTAAGAGGCAAAAGTTCATAAGTCTCGCAGTCAATGGTAATATATGGGGATGAAAGGCATTTATAATTTATAGCCTTCAGTGTTTACATGGAAATAGAAGAAATAACAAACTAACTGAATTTTAAGTATCTCTCATCAGCAAACAACTAACTCCAGCTATGTTCATCTGCCTAACCTAACTGCCAGTTGGCATAGTTTCCTTTTGAGTTCCGTATCACTGTATCAGGGTTCAGGAGGACTTGATGCTAATTTGTTGTTTCTGAAACTCTGAATGCAATTTGGTTTTATTTTACTGTCAATTTTACACTGATTGTTCCTTGTGGTTGTGATATAGATGTGCCCGTGTTTCAAAGCTCAAAGATTATGTTGCTAGCTCCTGTGTGTAGCACTTGTTAAAATAAATAGTGGTTTCTCTGTGTTGTACTTAACCCTTATGCTACTACAATCTGAAATGGGGATATGCACCTTATATACATTCAGACTTGTGATGCTTTTTTTTTTAAGCTGAGAAATGATTAACTTAGGTGAGGTGATTTAATTATTATAGTTGGAAATATAAATAGGAGTGAACTTGTTTGGAAGATTGTTAAGGAGACTTGAAAAGATAGAAATAAAGCCTAAGTAGCATATACGTAACTAATTAGCATCGACTGCACTAGATATTGTGGATAGAACTGTTGTAGCTAATGAAACTAAATGATAACCAAGACATTGAGCTCAAGTGGTTAATGAGCTTCCCAGGAGAACCCGAGTTCGATTCTTGGTGGGAACAATTCCTGGCCAGACTTTACTTACCTCACGGCCGAACTTTGGATTACCGGGGCCCCCTTCCCTCGGGAACCAGAGGGTTAATACCAAAAAATAAAATAATGAAGCTAAATGATAAGGGAAACTAAGTGGTAGGTCCAAGTACTAAGTTATAAGTTAAATTGAACACTAAGAAAGTGTGCTAGGTACTTGTTCTGTATTCCATATGCAATTCTTTATTTCATATGTCTTTAAATTTCTGTTCATATTTACAGCACATACAATCCTTTCATAAGGTTATGGTAAAAGGATAATTCACATAGAACCAATAGTTAAATCTCTCTAAGAAATAGACGTTGAGAAGAATGAATCTTGCTGAACTACTCTTAAAAAATAAGCCATTATCATTTTAGCATTATCCTTGCAATAACTTGATATGCCTTTATGCAATAAAATAATTTCAATTTCTGTTCTTTATTTTGGCTGATTGTTGTATTGATGTTGTGTATGCATATATATAGCCCTTGTTCTGAATGCTATATCAAATTTTGACAAGTAGTGTTCTCGCATGTCTAGGTTGAAAACGGAAAGGCTCAAGCTGCTAATTTTCCTTTTTGTACGATAGAGCCAAATGTAGGGATTGTTGCTGTTCCAGATTCTCGTCTCCATGTACTCTCCGATCTCAGTAAATCTCAACGAGTGGTTCCAGCATCCATAGAGTTTGTAGATATTGCTGGGCTTGTCAAGGGTGCAAGTCAAGGCGAGGTTTAATTAATTTCTTTTCTCCTTTGTTTAGGTTTGGTGTCAACTGACGCTTATCTTAATTTTGCAACCTATCTTATTTATTGTGTTAGAAAGTTGCATATGTATTACTGTCTATGATCACTATCTTACTTCAACTGTTGCAGGGGCTCGGTAATAAGTTTTTATCACATATTCGTGAGGTGGACTCCATACTTCAGGTGTCTATTGACCATCATTTTGTTGTCATAGTTTTACTTTAATCTTCCCTTCTTTTCATTCCATATCTTTCCTTTTAATTAATTTAGATTAGTAGTGGCAATTTACATATTGCTTATTGGAACATGAAGTTTCGAAAATACTGCCTGTATTAAAAAATGTTTTTGCTTTATTATTTTCTGATTAAATATTGCCATGGATCGATTGATTATCACCTTAGGTTGTACGGTGTTTTGACGACAATGACATTATTCATGTGAACGGGAAAGTTGATCCCAAGTCTGATATTGAAGTTATCAACTTGGAGCTTGTTTTCGCAGATTTAGATCAGGTCAGCTTACTAACCGTCATTCTACACAATTTTACTGCCTTTGTTTCATTTGAATTTGTTATTATCTTTCTAATTTTGGTGGAAGCACATTAACGAGTTCTATCACATTTAGGGTCTGTTTGGATAAACAGCTTATTTGCAGCTTATAGCACAAGTGCTTATCATAATAAGTGTTTATGTATAAGCTTACTAAAGCAATATTTATAGCAAAAGATAGAATAAAGATTTATTGTTTTTTATATATGCTACAAACTGTTTTCATAAGCCATATTTGAGAACTTATGAAAATAAGTGGGAAAAAACTTACGAAAATTGTCATAAGCTGTTTTCATAAGTTCTCCCAAACAGTTTCACAAAACTTATACCAGTAGATAAGCTCAAATAAGGCAATCCAAACAGGCCCTTTATCATGATTGT
This sequence comes from Trifolium pratense, assembly GCF_020283565.1. Lineage (NCBI taxonomy): Eukaryota > Viridiplantae > Streptophyta > Magnoliopsida > Fabales > Fabaceae > Trifolium > Trifolium pratense. The sequence continues at coordinate 14,836,401 of NC_060065.1, read as the reverse complement.
ATTAATATATTTGGATGAAGTTATTAGGCTTAACTACACATTTGGTCCCTTACGTTTATTTTAGGTTTCAATTTGGTCCCTTACGTTTAAAAAGTATCAATTTGGTCCCTTACGTTTATTTTAGGTTTCAAGTTAGTCCTTTCCGTTAGTTTTGTCACTAACACCGTTTGAACAGTACACGTGTCAGCGTGTCAAAGTGCCACGTGTCAGTCCACGTATGCAAATTGACTGCCACATGTGACAAAATTGACGGAAAGGACTAACTTGAAACCTAAAATAAACGTAAGGGACCAAATTGATACTTTTTAAACGTAAGGGATCAAATTGAAACCTAAAATAAACGTAAGGGACCAAATGTATAGTTAAGCCAAATTATTATTACTTTCCTTGGTCTTCATTGTGAAGAATACTTTTTGGTTTCTGTGACAAAGTTGACTGATCGAATAAAACTAAGATATTTCTTGTTTGAAGAAATGCAGATTGAGAAAAGACTGGATAAACTAAAAAAAAGCAAGACAAAGGATTCACAATCTAAAGTCAAGGTTACAGTCATTATATATTATTAACCGTCACTGCCTCTTGAATTTGTTGGTCGAAAAACACCACGTGACTTGATTTTGAAAATTTTGGTTGTAGGAAGAGGCAGAAAAGTCTGCATTGGAAAAAATTCGTGTAGCACTCTTGGACGGAAAACCTGCACGATCTGTGACCTTAACAGATTTTGAAAGGGATTCTATAAAGCAACTTTGCTTGCTCACCATGAAACCCATTATATATGTGGCAAATGTTGCGGAATCTGATCTAGCCGATGCTTCAAACAATGATTACGTCGCAGGCGTCAAGAATGTTGCATCCGAGTTGCAGTCTGGAATTGTAACAATTTCAGCACAGGTATACAGTTTTAGATAAACAACTTTTGAGTTATATAGTATACTGTAACATAAATAAATATGTTGCCATATCTGTTTTCTAGTTACACTCGGGTAATATAGCTTTGCCATTCATTTATTTTGAAAATGATTGTAAGATGTTTAAGCTTGTTATGCAAACTTTCTTTGAGAAAGAAAATCAGTAGTATTGTGATAGCATAAAATGTTTAAACTCGGGTAATAAATGGTGTGTATGTCACCTTTTTAGTTGTTAGGTTCTTCATCTTAGGGTGTGTTTGATACATACTATGGTAGAGGACAAGGAGAACAACACATGGCCAACATTTGACTCACAACAAAACTGTCTTGTGTATTGTTTGGTGCATGATGGATGACACAAGAAAATTAAAATGTCATTTAAAACACCATTTCAAGTTACTCTTATTTAAATTAGTACCGTTATCCTCCTAGTATCGTCATATTTTCAAATATGGTTGTATGACTATTTCAGCTTGCTGAGCAAGTGATGTTTCTCCGTAGAAAAGTACTGACAGTAGGTTTGACTTTTTCTGTGGAACGGGTTCTCCTTTCTCTTAAAGTTTCACAAATATCATATGGGCAATTTGAACTTTACATGTATTTTCTGTAGGGAATTTTTGCAATGTCAACTTTTGCTAGATCCGTCACTTGATAGATCATGATATCTCTAGAATGAAATAATGATGATTGACATTCTTGTTAGCATTGCCACAGAGACTCAACTGAGAAGTGGTCATTTGTTTTTGCAGGTTGAGGCAGAGCTTAGTGAACTAGCAACCGAAGAAAGGCAAGAATATTTGAAATCTCTTGGTGTTGATGAAAGTGGTCTTGGGAATCTCATTAGAGCAACCTATGATCTTTTGGGGCTGCGAACTTATTTCACTTCTGGTGAGAAGGTAAGAGGAAACCTTGAAAAGTTTTAGAGAGCATTACTGCCTGTTAAACACGTGTATAATATACATAGTATCATATGGTAACTTGAACCTTTGATTAGTAGTTCCATAGTTATTATTGAACCTAACATGCAAAACTAAGTGTCCCCCAAGACATCCTAGATTTTAACTAGTCTTTATTTCATCTCCAAAACTGATATTGTTTTTCTAATGTATACACAGGAGACAAAAGCTTGGACAATACTTGCAGGTTAGTTTTTTCTCTGATATTGTTCATCCTTTTCTAAGTAATTGGTCATATAGAAATTTAGAGCTGTGTTATTTTGACACAAAACGGGACAACAAAATTTGACAACAATTTGAATAGCTAATGCCGTTTAAATACATGCTTAATTACGCTTAGAAGATAATTTATGAATATGAGAAGCTTCATAACCCATTAACGATCAGCAAACACAATCAACCACAATTTTGAATGTCATTAACCGCGACTTTCAGGTGTATATTTGAACACTAATTGTGGTTAAAATAGATATCATATATAAACAGGTTATTAAATTAAATTTGCTTTATTTTTGGATTGGCAATACTGTTTTTCCTTTTGTTGACAAAAAATGGCTCTGGTTATGATCTTGTGCCCTTTTTATCTATGATTGCCCCTTTTTCTTAGGAAGTAATATGACTGATTGACCAAACATAATCAATAATAATATAAGGATTTGAATGGAATTTCTCTTCTAAATTTTACTTCTCTGTTGTACTAGGTATGACTGCGCCTCAAGCTGCGGGAGTTATTCACTCTGATTTTGAGAAGGGTTTCATTCGAGCAGAGACAGTAAGCATCAATGATACATTTTTAAACTCCTACTTATAATACATAAATTATAAATACATGACTTGGCATAGCATGTATTGTAATCATTTATATCAAACAAAGGTTGAGGTGATTTTGATTTTCAATATTCTAGAATATGCAAGGGAATAGATTTTACATGACAAAATTTAATAGCACGAGTTATAGGTTTTTGTCCAGAGTTTAATGTAGAGTGAGGCAAACCAATCTGGTTTTCAATACTACTTGAATAAACGCATTGCATCTAATCAATCTTGCATTAAGAAAAAAATACCACTCAAGCTCACAAAATTTTGCCATACAACTAGAATTGGCTTTGTATTCATCATTCTGACTCATGTACTAGGGATATAAATTTTACATATACTATTATTGTGTTTGTTTTAAGCGCTTGCATTCAATAACCTTCATGAAAAATGTTTATTTTTATTAGGTGGCTTATGATGACTTTGTTGCTGCTGGTTCACTTGGTGCAGCACGAGAAAAAGGACTTGTAAGTTTCTAATTTCACTTCCCTCCCTAAACTAGTCTGCCTTTTTATTTTCATTTATTAATTATATCATTAGCTAGCAAAGTGTATGCTAACGGTGGTTATTGATTTCTATAAATATGAGATCGTCACATGCGTACTTGTTGATTTTATTTGTTTACATAAGTGATTAATAGTAGGTTTGCGAAGGAAGATTATGATTCCTCACATGATACACATCTTGTGATTGTGTTTCATGAAATTGAACATCCAACATTTCCCTGTTGTCCCTTGAACAAACTTATAAACAGGAAATAATTTTCTATTTTCCTGAAACAATTCTGAATTTACCTAAATATGTTGTTTGCAGTTGAGATCTGAAGGTAAAGACTACATTGTAAAAGAAGGAGATGTAATGTTGTTTCGATTCAATGTATAGTAGAACTTACTGCTACCAGTTGGGAATCAGTGGAGAAGTTGAGATATTATTTATGACCAAGATCAGGAAATTTTTCAGCAATTGCTGGTTGTAGTTTTTCTAAAGCATTGTGACAGAGTGCTCCAAGGTAGGCGTCGGTGGATTTTGAGACATAATTTATGACTACAGGCCAGAAGTTTTTCAGCCAATTTCTAGTTACACTTTTGAGAGGCATTGTTTTGTTTTAGTCACAATTTTTTTTCATAATGTATACACTAAATTTTCTTGACACTTTACTATATAGTATAATAGTAATGTTCATTATGTTCTTGTTTATTAAAGTCCAGTGTAAACTATAAACACTTTAGTATGCTTAATTTATTCTATAGTGAGCATTAGCTATACATAATTTTCATAGGTTTCTTTTTCCATCTACAAGAATACTATGATGAAGCCGAGAAAGACACTGTTACAATTTCGGGAGGCTTTTTAGATGGCGCCATTCTTAGCAAGCCAATCAGCACACTCATTATCTTCAAAATTGTCATCTTTGAGCGTGATTAAAAATTAGATTCCAATTCAATTGAAGATGTTAATTTTTTAGGTGTGTAATGCATCATGTGAAAAAGAAGTGCACGAAAGATATTTTTGGTAAATTTTACTGATGAGTTTTTCGATGATACTCTTTTGAGTTTTTCTTTTCGCGCTTTAATTTTCTCATGTGCCTGTAAAGTTACTAAAATACCATGCTCGCACTTTAACTTGCGAACACGTTTCGCCCCCCCAAAATATGGGAAGAGTTCGCATTCTAAACCGTGAATGGTTCATCTCTCTCTATATATATATTCTAGGCCCATATGGATTCTATTAAGTTCTTTTAACACTTTTCTCAGTGTGATAATGATGGATTCCACTAACAAACCAACAAATATATACACGGAGAGTTGGAGGAGGAAGTTTATTTGATCAACCTATTTTAGACTTGTTTGTCGGCTTCATGGTTCTCTTTATACATATAAAATCATTTATTTTCCCTCACCTATAACACATGATTGAGTGACTTCTTCAATCCTCTTAGGTGGGAAGAGTGTTTCACATCATCACTATGGATGATTATCAAAAGGGTTTGTCTAACATGTGCAATATTGCATATGTTAAAACAGCTAAAATAAATAGTAATTTTTTATTGAAAAATAATAATAATTTATTAAAAAGTTATTAATTTAATATAAAATGTACAAATTTGCACATGATAGAAAAACTCATCTTGTTCCCGTGAGCTTAACTCAGTTGGTAGGGACATCGCACTATATGTGCAGGAGTTCGGGTTGGTACCCGAGATACTCAACTTATTTACTTTTAAGGTGAATTTTCTAACTACTAGGTTACTTAAAAAAAATAAATATCCATCTTAAAAAATTATAAGGAAATACATTCTTTTTTGCCTCTCCACAATAATGATTAATGAATATAACCAACCATATGCACCAAATGTTTGGAAACATATCCATATACTTGCGTGCACAACTTTGAGCATCATTCACATAAGACGAAGCATCAAGTCAAGGTACCATATTCATGTGGGGCATCAACATCATGAAACATCTTGATATAGGCCAAACTATTTTTCTTTTTCTGATGAAACCATCTAGATATTTAAAACAAGGAAAATAAAATATCTTAGTGAAAATAGCACGTTCATACATGTCAGAATATAGTGCATGACTCTTCTATAGTTCTTATCTCAAATGTTATCTTGCATTATTTGACTTGTCATGCAAGGGTCTATGTTAGGTTGTACATTGTAGAAAGTAAGTCAAATGAGTATGTGATGTGAAAAGAACTTAATAAATTAAATGACTAAGTTCCTTGTATCATAGAAGAAAAAGACTAGGTTCTTAGAATAGTCTAATCAATTCCTGCGGCAGAAACTTGATAATGTTCAGGAAAATGAGAAAGACAAAACTACATTAATGTCAAGGTTTAATTATAATTTTGATATTTTAAACATGAGAATGCTAACTGTTAGATAATAGGTTTATGTTATTGGCTTTTTTATGTTAGTGTAATTCATTTGATGATATTAGATTAAATGTTCTCTTGTAACTTTTTGACAGGATTCTCAAGTTTAATGGTTATTCTCTTCCCATCCATGCTATTGAATGAATTTGCGTAGTATTTATGTGACAATTTCTATCCAGTCAACTAAAATTTTACAGTAGGTAGGGACTAATGTTGGAAACGGCAAAAACAATGGTACTAAAAATATAATTAAAAAAAATGTAGGGATTATTTATAGAAGTCTGTCAAAATATAGTGACTAAAAACATATTTAATCCTTCAATATATAAGAGAATTTGATACAATCCACCAATTGCTCAATTGTCACAACCTTATTGAAAAAAAATAACGTCATTCTTCAAATTAACATGTGTCATTTCAACGTGTTTTGTCCTCGATCACACACTTTATATGATATGAGCTGCCAAAAGAAGATGCTGCTTATTGGTATAAGTAATACTAACCGATTCATAAGCTTTCCTTCAACTTTACTGTCTCATACTTGCACAATCTCAAGATCTCTCTTATTCTAATTTGAATCTCTTTCATTCATGTGTCTCTTTTCTTATAAGCTTAGGAGCGAGCCACTTATTGATCATATCTTGTGCACAAATGATCGCTAGTTGCCTTTGTCAGCCTTAGGGTCACATCAGAGACTAAAATAGGTTTTCATTATAGTATTTAGAGTCGGATCAAATGACACAAACTAGTTTGACATTAAATGTTACACATCTTTATAACGTTTTAACCGATATAAATTTTATAAAATCAACCGTTGGATTGAAAATTTATATCATATAGATTATTTAGGTAAAACTTTAGACAAATTCAAAATTATTTATGTAAAACTATTTATTATATTTATAGATTGTAGAAAAAAGAAGTAGCAACCAACATAATTGGGTCAAAAGGAAGGGACCAAAATTTGAATCCTTACCAAAAAAGGTACATATATTTAATGACGACAGTTCCTCGAATTTACTTCAAGTGGAGGGAACTTGTAAGCTTACACGAAACCAAAAAGCAAAAGATGTAATGTAATTAAATGTATCTCTTCCTTTTGTGTGGCATGGACATTATTAGTTGTGTTGTTTGGTTCAATTCCTTGGCCAGAAAAAACCAAATGTAGTGTGAAGAGAAACAGTGGGATCTGTCCAAAAATGTGTCTTCATTGATGAATGACAAGAGCTTCAGTTGTGTTGTGTCTGTCTGTCTGTTGTGTTTGTAAGTTAAAATCTTCTTACCTTCAAATTTGTTAACTAAAAAAGATGACTTGTTTGTGTCACTAAAAATGTTTGGTTTAACCGATCTTTACTTGGTTCAGTGGTGATTGACGCTGAACTTGGTAGGAATTTTAATCCCCCGTAACTGCGATTGGAAGGGGACTGAGACCCCACTTGATGCCAGAACTGACCCTGAACTCGATCAAACTGGTGCCGAAAGCCAAAAAAAAAAAAAGTTTGGTTTACAAATTGACCCCACACTTCTAGTACCGGAAAACAATGACTTAACACCCACTCTCTTCATAAGTACCACTTTTTTGCCTCACTGTCTCTCATAACTTTTTATTCATTCATTGTTTTTTTCCAAATAAACCTTTTCTTTTTGTCTCTCTTTTCCCCTAAATCTGAATTTAATTTCCCTTCAAAGAAAGAAAAAAGGCATGAAGAAAATCAATCTATTATTAAGAAAGTGCAAGAGTTTGTCAAGCAAATTAGGAAGATCATCATCTTATAGTAGCTTAAGGTCAAAATCAACTAGAGAAGATTTATATGAAATTCAACAAGATGATCAAAATTGTGAAACTATATTTGTTGGTAGCACAAGAAAACGGTATGTTATAAGTTCAAAGTATTTGAATCATCCTCTTCTTAATGCTTTGATCAACAAGAATAAGCAAGAGGGTAGTGAATATGATAATAATGTTTTGATTGTTAATTGTGAGGTTGTTCTTTTTGATCATTTATTATGGATGCTAGAAAATGCTGATCCTATGTTTAGTTCTGAGTCTTTAGATGAATTGGCTGAACTTTATGTGTTTTAAGAGTTGGGTTGTGGCTGCATTTTACACAATGTAATGGTTTTGAATTGTTTTTTGTTTTTTAATTTGTATTTTAACTTCATTTCTCTAGTGTATTAAATGACTTTGTAATTAACTTATTGGGATTTCAAGACCCATACGTTTGATTAGTTGATACGAAATTGTTGGTTGGGGAAATTGAAATGGACACATCACTCATGGCTTTCTTAAAGTTCAATTCAGCTATTTTTGCTTCTTTTTTCTTTTTCTTTTTTTTTCTGTACTAAATTAACTTGTCATGCCTTTTTTTTTTGGCAACTAATAATTGATTTAAGACCAACAATTATTTAAAAAATTAAAATTATATTTTACGCACGTGCCACTTCTAACTTTACATTCATTTGTCATAAAAAGGTTTTTATATTCATAATCATCATATTAATAATTTCTACCGTGCATTTTTTTTTACCGTTTGTTAAGAATTATAAAAAGGGAGCTTTTAGGGTACATTTAAAAATTCAAATGTATCATTGTAAAAAAAATAAAAAATAGAATGTATCGGCATATTAAATTAATTAATTAACGATTATTTTTATAAATCAAAAAACTATTTGTCGATTATTTGTATTTTAGTGATAATAATTTTATAAGAAAAAATACGATTTCATTGTTTATAAGCATTACACTAATTTTTTATATTATTTTATAAAAAGTTCAATATTGATTATTGTTATTAGAAATAAAATTAAAAAAATATCAAATTTTGAACTTTTTGAAGATTTTGATAAATAATATTTAGTTATAATAATTTTTTAAATGATAGAAAAAAGGATTTCTTTCACAAAAAATATTCATTTACCTACTAATTTTTATTCCTTTGTTAATATTCATTTATCTACTAATTTAATGACCTAATGTACCGGTATATTCCAATTTCCAAATACTTTAATTATATGCAAACATATATTGTGAATGTATTTTTTCGAATATGAAAATTTCGTTCACTCACAACATACATTTTTTTACCTACTAATTTTTATCCCTTTTGTTAATATTCATTTATCTACTAATTTAATAACCTAATGTACCAATATATTCAAATTTCCAAATACTTTAATTATATGCAAACATATATTGTGAATGTATTTTTTTGAATATGAAAATTTCGTTCACTCACAACATACATTTTTTTACCTACTAATTTTTATCCCTTTTGTTAATATTCATTTATCTACTAATTTAATAACCTAATGTACCAATATATTTAAATTTCCAAATACTTTAATTATATGCAAACATATATTGTGAATGTATTTTTTCGAATATGAAAATTTCGTTCACTCACAACATACATTTTTTTACCTACTAATTTTTATCCCTTTTGTTAATATTCATTTATCTACTAATTTAATAACCTAATGTACCAATATATTCAAATTTCCAAATACTTTAATTATATGCAAACATATATTGTGAATGTATTTTTTTGAATATGAAAATTTCGTTCACTCACAACATACATTTTTAATTAGTATATGCAATGGATTAGCAAATTAGTACTAGATATACTTCAATCCTTAATAAAAAGTTTTAGATACTTTGTTGAGCAACCTTAATAAAAAGTTTTAGATACTTTGTTGAGCAATCTAAAAGATGAGTACATCGGTTGATAAAAAATTATAGCATATGTTGTTCCCACTCCTCCCGTATTGCACATACCATACATTGGGTGGTATGGTAGTATAAAAAATATGTAATGGATAAAGTGGTAATTTCAACTCCTTAAGTTTCACAATTGTGCGATTTTGGCCTTTTTAATGTATAGGATTAAAAGTAATTTTGACCCCTTAAGTTTCATAATTGTGCGATTTTGGCCTTCAAGATTTTAATTGTGCAATTTTAACCCCCTAAATTTTATAATTGTTCAATTTTAGCTCTCAAGTTTCAATTGTGCGAATTTAACCCCTAAGTTTATCCCATTTTGCATTTGCTAGCCCCCTGTTAATTTTTTTGACTAAGAATTGATTATGTGAGATTTTAACATTTTAAAAAATATTTTTTAAATAAATCAAAGATGTTTTTAAAATAAAAAATAATTTATAAAATAAAAACATTTGTTTTAAAAAAATGTATTATTTTTTTAATAATTATTGTTTTAAAAAGAACAGTTTAAAAAATTTTAGTAGCTAAATTATTTTATAAACATATAACCAAAAAATTATTTTATATGTTATTTTATGAAAACAAAATTTCATTTATTTTTAAATTTTTGAAATGCCACATAAGCAAGTTTTAGTAAAAAAAAAGTCAACAAGGACCTAACAAATGCAACATGGGGTAAATTTGGGGAGCCAAAATTGCACAATTAAAATTTGAAAAGCTAAAATTAAACAATTGTGAAATATAGAGGGTTAAAATCGGAAAGTTGAAACATGATGGACTAAAATGGCACAATTTTAAAATTTAAGACGTCAAAACTGCATTTTAGACTAATTTATATATAATGCAAAATACCCAACAAATTGGCAATAATGAAAATAACTATTTTTTTTTATAAGCAAAATTTGAATTATAAGGAGTACAAAGGGTACTCGTCCCTCACAATTCAAAATCAACCACTTTAGATACAATGCAAACAAGCTAAAAGATTGATACACCATTCGTAAAAAGTTAAATTGACATTGCTTCCTCGGCCTATAAACCAAAACCATGACATGTAAATAATATGGTCCACCAAAGTAGTGACACTAACAAAGGCTCCTCTAAAAATAATATTATTTTGCATACGCCAAATATTCCACGTCGTCGCCAACCAAATTACGTGACGGAAGCGCTTGCTAAATTTAGCATTTGCATTTGCAGTGTCTCCAAACAAAATGAAAAGTTGCGGAAGATCTTCCATAAGAATGCAGCTTATGTCCATCCATAGAAATATATATGTTAAGCCAAACCTGATTAGTAACATGACAATTAAAGAAAATAAGTTGTGTGTCTACCTTCTCGCTAAAGCAAAAAACACAGCTCCTGTCATTGTTATTATACCTTTGTGAAAATAACTATTCTTGGTTTGACCTAGTTAAGTATTGCCAAGCAATTATTTTTGGAATACAAGAGTGGAAAGTTAATTATATTTACTTTTTTTTTTACTCATATTAACTTAATTTTGCATACAACAGAGTGGAAACTATACGTTTAAAATGTTTCATGTTAAATCTTTTTAATCAAATTTATGTTTGAAACGTCTACATGATGCCTACACAGTCTCATGTCTTAATTCAATTGGTTAGGACATTGCATTATTTATGTTGGAGGCTTGAGTTCGAATCCCAACCTTTCCACTTATCCACATTAAGGCCGGAACTTCAATCCAATAGACTACTTGACCAAAAAAAAAAATAATTTGCGGACACACTACAAACACAATTTTAGAGGGTGCCACATAAAAATTTCAGAATAAATTAACTCAAAATTTAATGAAAAATTAGACAAAATTACCTCAAATTTTAACGAAAAGGACGAACTTAATTATGTTGACATCAACTAGTCACCATGCCCGTGCGTTCGCACGGGTCAAAAATCGTAGATCAATTATATATTATCTCTTTGGGCTAATAAACAAAATACGCGTAGAAACCAAAAATATTTATTGTTTAATATATTTCCACCAACAATCATACAAATTACGGAAAATTTCTTTATAAACTATATTTGAAGTGATATTTGTAAGGTTCCCGTCATCATCAACGACTAAAATCTTCAAAGATCGATATAGATCCACATTATAACCATTAATGCGAGTCAAATATTTGTACCAAACTGTAATATTGCTATATGCTTAACACTTTGAGGACATAATCTATATCACAATTGATTGATATGCCTTAGTGGTTGAAATGTTTTATATTGCAGTTTTTTATTAAAAAAATACAATTTTGTCTTGACAAGGATTCGAACCCGCAATCCTTCATTACAATACAACACTTCAACCACTATGACAAGTAGACCAGTTGTAATTAAAATTATGTTCACAAAATGTTAAGCACCATCAATTTTCATTGCACACTTTAAACAATTAAAAACTGATAATTAGAAATCTAGCAAATCATCAAATCTCTTATCTCTTATATTATCTCTTATATTATAAGCTTATTCTGATATGCTAACCCTAAACCTAATCCTTTTTCCGCTCATTTTCCCTCTCATTTTAACCCTAATTTAATTCAAATAAAATGTTAAAAAATACCTCAACAAAAATCGGACACAGGACCTTTAAGATTTACTTTGTGAATTTGCCACTAGGCTACTATGAATCAATCTGATATAATTTGATAATCCACATGTAATAAATATGAAATCAATACTTAATTTTGTTTAAATAGAAATCAACCCCATTTTTTTTATACAACTCCAATTTTTTTATGTAATACACATTCAATTTCTATTTTTTTTGTTTAAATAGAATTCAATTAATTTATTTTCTCTCATTTTTTCTCCCAGTTTTTACATTAATTAATTTTCCATTGGATTTTTGCAATATTCAGTTCCAAATTAATTTAAATAAGATGCGTTATAGATTTGCATTTGAGTTATATCTCTTATATATATATATAAATCCTAGATAGTTCTCCTACCACTAATCCTAACCCTAATTGTATCAATCAATCATAGCCTTTATATCATTTCTTTTTGTGGATAAATCAAGAGTTAGATAATAAGTGAAACAATCACCTCTTTTAATGTTTTTTTAGTGCTAAGCCTTTTGATTGACATTCCCACTATAATAAAAACGGTTTTGTGAATTAATTATTTTATAATATATATGTTTTATATCCCTCCTCATACATATATGGGCATGTGAAATTTCTATTTGGAAGGGTTATTAGTGTTGTAGAAGAATGATATGTTTCTGAAATTTTATGATTTTATTGTATCTTTCTTTTTCTTTGTATTTAACGAGTGAGACTATATTGTTGATTTTGCAAGTATATATAGATTTTGATGCTCTTTATTCTATTTTAACACTTTATCATAGTCATTGTATAACCCTTCTACCCAACCCTCTTTCTCATCCTTATTTCTTCATTTCTTTCCCTTTTAATATTCAATATTTATTTTTTTTCTTTAGCATTCTTATTGTCTAATTTGTGATATTTATGTAGTGGGACTTTGCATGATATTTACGAAACACTACAAATAAATTGTTTGAAATGCAATTACAAATATAATTCATATTGTTAATAGTTTTAATTAAGTTTTATTGCTAATATTATTTTGATAATATCTATTGTTTCAATTATTAATTTATTATTGATACAAATAATTTTTTGACGCTTCATTATAAAACAACGCATAATGTCTGTGCATCGCACACTACTACATTTACCAAGATCGATGCTCCACACATTCCAATGAACCATTTTGATTTTATGCCATTCCAAGATATTTTGAATTCAACTGAAGAAGAAAATAGTTGGTAATGATTATTAGCTTTCGTTTTAATTTAAATCTCATATATTGATTGATATTTTAATCTGGATAATATGTCTCTATTTTAATTGTTTTAAATGTTATTGCGCATGTGATTGAAAGAAGTGAATTCAACATTATTATAATATAAAATACCGATTAACACCCGTGCATCGCACGGGTGTGGGACTAGTATATTATAAGCTTGCTAACATAAGCTAACCCTAAACCTAATTTTTTTTCCCTCTCATTTTTCCTATCTTTTTATTGTGGATTTATATTTTAAAAAAATACAAATTTGTCTACAATAAAAATCGAATTTGCATTTGCTTACAATAAAGTCTTTCAACCACTAGAGTATGTGCTTCAATCGTAATAAAAGTTAGGAATTCTAATATGTTAACCCTGTTTTTCAATAAATTTGAACGGCAACATCCCTTATCTCTTATATTATAAGCTTGCTAACATAAGTTAACCGTAAACCAATTATAAAAAAAACCAATTATAAAAAAAATTGGGATATGACGAAATGTGTATATAATTTTTACACGTCCGATTACAAAAAAATATTTACTCAATGTTTTTAATTTTTTTAACAAAACATGTCTCATTTTTTTTTCTTTGCTGCAATTATTCTTTTATGCCAAAAAAATCATAATTCAATTTAAGATCACAGTGTGAACTTTTAATATTTAATCAAAATTTAAAATAAAGAGTAAAGACAACATGTTAAACATGTTAAGATATATCTTTCATCGCAGATGTTTTCACAAGGTCAGTTTATATGTTGCAACTTCAAGAGTTACTTCTAGAGAATGATTAAAGATTATGATTATCGACAAATGCGGTAAAGATGCAAATAAAATTTCTATTATAGTTTATAAGTAAGTATTTCGTAATATATCATAATTTCCGTTGCATGAAAATTTATCCAAATTTATGGTTACTCTATTTTTCAAATACCTTTTAATCAGACCCGTGCGTGCACTGGTCGGAAGTTCTAGTTTTTTTAATAAAGCTACGTGAAAAAGTTCCCGCCTAAACTACAAAGTAAATTAGGGTTAACCTAATTCAATATTACAATCATTAGAAATAAGAAAGATAACGCAATAGACAAACTTAAAACTTTTTTCTTATATATATACCAATTTGAATGACCAAATTAAAAGCTAAAAAAAATAAACTTAAGGGACTAATTAAGCCTTGTATTTTTTGCGGACTTAAAGTTATGATATTTTTATTATACACTATTTTGTAATTGACATAACAATTAGTATAAACTAACCGATATTACTAACTTTTTATTTAATAAGAATTAAGGTTAATCGTGGAAAAAAAAAACACGAAAAAAAAAGCTTATATTATATATACCATCCTTTCCGGAAACTTTCTCCCTTAGTTGTAGTCTGTATGTGTGTTGAACATGCGGCGAAGCCGAAACTTGCATAGTAGGATATCCAGCCGGTGGTGTTGGTTCAACATTATGTGACATCGATCCTTCTGTCGGAAAAGGTGGAGGAGATGCCATCACCGGTAACGAAGATTCGGTGGAAAATTAAAGAAAAAATATTCAGTAAATAATCTTGTAATCCGAGTGAGCTGTACTAATAAAATTTTCCGATTAAAAAAAAAATGGCTGCTAGAAATATCATATAAAGAAGAAATTTGAGTTCATTTTTTGTAACCTGGTGTTTGATGCTGATTCATCATGGTTACAAAATTGATACAACGAGCTACACGAGGATCATAACATATATAATATTTATGCAGTATGCGACTATGCAAAGTATATTTATTTATAAATTATATGCAAAGAGCGTGAACAGACAGGGATATACTCGATGAAAAAAAGAAGTCATGTTTGATGACGGGAGATTAGAAGTATATTTATTTATAAATTAATTTTATACTGATGTCGAATATGAATCCTTTATTTCTCCATGTTATACCATTAAAGTGAAAGTTGTGAAATGATTCGAGGAATACATAGTTGTTATTGAATGACCATTTAAAATAGTTTTATATTGTTGGTGCATATTCTATTTCTCTTAGAAGTAAGGTGGGCTAAGTATGTTTTTATTTTTTTTTACAATCTCATGATCACTGTCTTTTCAATTAATTTTTCTTACACGCAACTAATCGTTAATTGATTCAGTGGTGATTAACGTTGGACTCGGAGAGAGGATTACAGTTCGATCCCCCGCAATTGCGATCAAGATGGGACTGAAATCACTTAATGTCAGAACTGACCCTTAAATCACAGTATGTGGTCCAATGAACCAGATACTAGTGGTAGAAAAAAAAACCATACGCAAAAATTAAAAATTAAACTCCTTAAGAGGTTTAAATTTGTTGCAACTTAAATCAATGGATTGTTTGAAATCAAACACATTATAGGACAAGAGTTTATCATGTCTTACAAATAATAAATTGGTCCAAGTGGTAATGATCTTAGTTCCCTTAAGCAAATGGTTAGAGGTTCGATTCTTAACTCATGCGTATGAAAAGAGTTTATCATGTCTTTATACAGAGTACCATGTAATCATTTTAATCTTAAATACTCCGTTGATAAAATAAAGTTGGGTCAACAATATTTTATTTTTCGACAAAATTTTATTTAATATAGAGGGTCTCATTTATTGCTCCTAATTAGGCTATGAATTTGAAGCTTGTAAAAACTTTTGCAACTATGAAATGCTAGCCGGTTGGGCATTGGCCGGTAATTAGAGACGCCGCTCAAGGCAGACAAAGAGAACTAAACAAAAAAAGGATCACAAGCACAAGGATAAATTAGTATGTATAATTAATTTATTTTTTTTGTCTAAATAGTTGTTAAAAATTTATCTTTTGAGGTGAATATTAAATAGACTCTGATGGTGAGGTCCTGAAACTTCTAGGCCTACTCAAAATTCCCCTCCTTGGTATAATTAAATTAGCCACACTCTACAAACGATTATTAAAAAGCTCCTTTAAATAGGTTATCTTTGTGTGCTCCCCTTTGGTCTCTGTGAGATCTCTCTCAGCATCAAATGGTTCAGCTCTAAGAAGGGTCACCATCAGCAAAGAACCTTCGTCTGGTCATTATCGAGTGGTGGTTTAGCAGACACCCTCAATGGGGAGATGCAGAATACTTAACTCATCATCTAGTGTCAATGTAATCTTCCCCAGAGACATGTGGAAGCTTGAGGTGTCCTTGTACCCTCTCTCAACAAATGCACTGGTCAGGGTTGGGTCCAAAAACATGTAACCAGTAGTGGAGACATCCGTCAACCTTGTATTTTGGTATGAAATTAATCGGCGTTGGGAGTCTCCAACTTCTTAACCTTTCTCTTGTGGATGAAAGGGATAAGAATCTCACGAACCTACAAAGAAAGGAAAAAAAAAGACAAATAGAAGTAAATAAAATGAATTACATGAAGAATCAAACAAAACAAAAAGTTATCAAATTGTAAATAGTTAATTTTTAACTTATGTGACCGTTGAAGATATGTCAGGTAATATGACCCACGTACAAGGTCCTTGTCAGAGGCCCTCATGAAAATACATATGGCTAGGCTCAACATATCTAAATTCAGCGGCCTTAATCTTTGGGTCGTCCTTTTTTGACTCCTCTCCCCCACCAGCATCCACCATATTTTTCCTCCTCCACCCGCTCCTGCTCATCCACCTCAGGCTTAGGCGAAACGCTTTGTTCAAGCTCTTACTGCCACACACTTTCCCTTTCCCACAGTAAAGACGCAGCGGCGGATAAACCGCTATTTTCTCGAACACGCTTCAAAGCAAGCTCCATTTCTTAACAAATATCAAACATCACAACAATAATTCAAACATCAGAAGAATTAAAGGAAAAAAATTTAGCACCTCAGACAAATCAGTTACTTAAGTATCAGATTATACCAGTTACAGGAAGAAAAAAAGTCGAAAAGAAGAAAAAAAATCAATAAGTTGTGACCAAATATGTACTAATCTCATCGTTGAAGTTGTCGTTGAGTAGATTTCGACCACAAAAGCTAAGAAATCAATGGATTTGAAGTTGATTGTATTTTGTGGTTTTCGTAATTTTTTGGAGTTGGTTATCGTTTTTTGAAATTGATGGAATGGGGGAAAGTGGTGGGTTGCTTATATATGTTACACTAGTCTTCTACTTAGGTAGCGGATAGTTTCGTCTATTTCGCTACTTAAATAGTAGATGGAAAAAAAAATTCCTCGGGGTTCTCTAGGGGGTGTGAAATCTTTAAAAGTTAGTGAAGTCCAATATTTTCAACTCATCTATTTCTTATGATAGTATATTTTTGTAACAGCCCGCTGTTACAAAAAAAGGCGCCTTTTTTGTAACAGCCCGGGCTGTTACAATTTTGTTCGTTAATATTGTAGTATACAAGGGTATTTTAGAAATGTAACAGGGCGCGAGAGGAAATTTAAGGGGCGCCAAAAGCAATTCTCAAAAGATTATTAGTGGCCCCTTTTGATGTGTCCACAGCCCACCATTATTTGGGCTTATATATAGTAGAAAAAAATATGAATTTTTCTCTTCCTAATCCCGTGTTTCTTTTCTACCCCTATTTTCTATTTTTGCCCTTGTATAAAAACTTCGGAACGCATTTTCCGAAGTTTTACTAGTTCAAATTCAGAAAAAATTCGGAAAAGAAACACGGGTTTTTAAGAAAAAGGAATCCTAATATTTGGAGTTTCGTCACGAAGTAAATAAAGTCTCACTAATAATTATTCCACCTAAAAATTGAATCCGGGTTCTTCCAAACAATACACTCTTTGATGAAGTTCATTACTCACTTCAACTCAATTTCTTAATTTAAAATAAATATATTTGATTGAACTCAATCAAGTTGGTATTATTAAAAATTGATTAACTGATTTTATAATATCTTACAAAATAATATTGTCAAAAACAATATTTTTTTTTGGTGAATTAACATCAAAGTGCTAGTAGACATCAAATGATTGTTTTGTTTAGGGATGGCAAAAAAACCCAAACCCGAGAGACCCACCCGAACCCAAACTCAAGTCAACGGGCGAAACCCAATTTAACTGGGTTTGGGTTTGGGTTCGGGTGACACCCGATAATATGGGTATGGGTTTGGTATCAGTCAAACCCACACCCGAAACCCATACACCCACCCGAAATATTTTATAATTACCTAATTACCCTCATAGTCTCCCTCAATTTCCTTGGAAGACCTTAAATTTTAGTTGTAATCTAATTTCTTGAAAGTCTATGTTGTAATTTCTTGAAAGTCTATGTTTTTATTTTCTTGGAAGACCTTAATTTTAGTTGTAATTTAATTCAAAGTCTATGTTGGAATTTAATTTCTTAAATTTGCAAATTATTTTCAAATGTGCTGCGGGTTTGGGTTTGGGTGGAAAAAACCCGAACCCAATGGGTGCGGGCGTGGGTGTTGTTTTGCCACCCGAACAACCTTTGGGTTTGGGTTTGGGTGATGATTTCGGGTATGGGTTTGGTAAGTGTAAAACACGTACCCATGGGCGCCCGTTGCCATCCCTAGTTTTGTCTAACATCCACCACTTAATTAAGTGGTACATGGTGAACAAGTTAGCAATTATATTATAACGAATACGAATTTTACAAAATCCACCATTGGATTGAAAGTTTATATCGTATAGATCATCTATAAAATTTTTGAAAAAAATTGAAAATCATTTAATATGTCATCGAGACCCATTAAAATTAACGGTAGTTAATAAAACATCATAAACCGTTAATCTTGATGGGTCTCAATGACGTATCAAATGATTTTCAATTTTTTTCAATTTTTTTATAGATGATCTATACGATATAAAATTTCAATCCAATGGTGGATTTTATAAAATTCGTATTCGTTATAATGTTATCATACACTTGTGCACCGTGGAAGACTTTTTCCACTTGTGCATGTTAGACTTGCCCTCAAATGATCCCTATTAGTACTAATCGTTTGTTTCTTTATTGTTTTGGACGGACATAACATAACAACTCCTTTGGTTAGAGTAAGGTGTTGCTTGTCGTGGTGAAGTCGAACTTGAAGCACGGAGGGGAAATGTACTTGCAAAAGTTTTAGCACTCCAACGCTCAAGTCAGTATTTGCTCAAGGAGAATGTGTATGAATTGGGTGAAATATGTTATGTGTGTATCTTGACTATGGATTCATAAGTGTATATATAGGCAAGTGTACGCATGGATATGCATAAAAAGTGACAATTTCACTACGTGAGTAGAATAAAGAATATAAAGTACCATCATACCATGCAATGACTATTATTGTACTATGATGAGCTATCTTAGATACCATATCTGAACCATTAATGTAATGGGCATTTGGCCGGTCTCAAACATTTACTATATATATATATATATATAACAAAACAAAATAAAACAATGAAAAACTAAAAATAAAGTAAACCTCAAACCCTAGTCAATCCTAACAAAGGAGCACAAATATGTGAATGTTTATTATATGGCAAATGAACTGACTGTCAACACATAAACAAGTCCACGTATCATCAACTCCCTGCAATAAACGACAACAACCATTAAGGAGTTTTTCGAGACAACCAGTTTAGCGTCAATCAGATGAATGTTGAGGATTGATTGGCACATTGAGCAATGAAACTTATAAAGTGGCAGATTAAGCATTGAGCAATAACACAAACGACTTTGACACCACACTTATAAAGTGTTCATCCTCAATTGTTCCAACTAATATGAGACTTAACTGACACTTGATAGATCTCAACATTTTCCCTCTAGGGGGCCTTGATATCACTATTGGGCTGTGAGGGGTGCCTCACTTTATTGAATCGACACATTGAACATTGATCAACCACACAAGTAATTTTGACATCACACTTTCACTCAAAATTTTAAGACATTAGGTTTATGAATTCTTTAACTTATAAAATATTTAACCTCAACTCTTTCAATCAATACTCCCTTTATAAATCTCATCCTATTTAAGTCTGCGGAGGAAGTATAATCTATCACATGAGAGAAAGTTTCCCTTATTTAGTACTTTTACAATGAAGTGCTGACTGATCTTATTATTATTAACTCATTCACCTAACTAAAACAATCAGTTGGTTGAAAACCTTTTATTTAATTTCTGCTCACATGCATGCGCACTATTTGTTCATCTGTATCTATCACGATCGTTTTTGTTTTATGCTATAAGGTTAATAATCAGTGTCAATAAAAGTTGGTTCTTTTCAACTGAATTGAATCCCGAAAAATCACATTAGAATAAATGCATGATACTTCAAAGTGGTGGATGAGTCAGCATAAATAGTAGAGACAAGACAACCCTTCCATTCAATTACTTGCTAGTGCAAATTCATGATCTAGAACAACCAATGTTGTTTGTCTAGAATAAGCATCTTGGGTGTGTTGAATATAATGTCTAACAAAAATGAATGTGAAATGGCATGTCTTATTGTGAGGACAGGAAAGTAAGCATCTTGTATATCATTAATGCATCAATTTGGATTTTCCGCATTTAAATGTTCAAGATGTCAATAGTTGTACTCCCTCTTGTCTCATAGGTAATCTCATAAGTAAGTAAAATTAACTTTTTTAGATTCATTGAAAAAAATGATGTATTTTGTCTATATTTAAGACTAAATATGTCCATTTTTCAATGAATCTAAAAAAGCTACTTTTACTTACATATAAGGCCGGAGGGAATACGAGTAGATTTAAGTTTGGTCTTTTGAATTAAAATACGAAAATGAAGTTCTATATTTGTTTTTTACATTGAAGATCACCGATATTCTGAATATGTTTTTTTTGACGACGGATATATTATTAATAATAATCAGGTCTCTGCACAAAACAAACATATACATGTAAAAAACGGGTTACAAAACAAATGCGCCATATATAAGCGGGACGCCAATAAAAATATCAAAACAGACACCACCTAATAGAGTTTCACTTCTAATTTCATTCTTACATAGAGACTCATCAGCTTCCAAACCACCAGAAAAGACAGCAACCCGACCCGTAGAGATGCCACTAGAGGCACTAACTCCCGATCTCGAATCAAAAGTGATCGGTCCATTAGAATCCAAAAAATAGCTCCATGAGTCAAGAGCATCAACTCCGTCCCTATGGGCTTTTGAGGAGCGGGAGAAATTGTGTTGGAATTCTATGAAAAGTTGATGGGGCACCGGTAGAATGAGAACCTACGCAAATGAGTCTCTGCTCGAAAACTGCCTCTAAATAGTCAACACTGACGCAACCAGATATAAAGACCTGCAAATCTCAACAGATTTGGAAACCAACAACGACTCAAAAAAAGTTTGTAAATCTCAACATATTTTTATTTTTATTTTTACTAAAAATCTCAACATATTTAAAAAATGTCAAAGAATTAAGTATCAAAGAAAGTCAATCACACACGGCATCAACTAACGCCTCATCAACTCCAACCACCACCACCTCACCACAATACCAACATATATCGAATTTTTCTTTTACAATATCACTAGGAATCTTAATCCATAATTCATAATTTATAAAAACAATTTATATTGGGAAATGTATTCTTCAATCGAGAAAAAGAGTTGGCAGTTAACTATTTTTTTTAAAGTTTATATTATTGATGATTGTAAGCAAGTAACCTTAGGAAAATGATCATCTTATTTTTTGTTTCACTTTCCAAGTAACCTTAGAAGGCTAATGCTACGGTGGACTACCTTCACAAGTGTTTTGAAAATATCGTATAGATCATCCATAAATTTTTTAAAATATTTTGAAAATCATTTGATATGTTATTGAGACCCATCAAGATTTATGTTATTTAATAAACCATTAATCTTGATATGTCTCAATAACATATCAAATGATTTTCAATTTTTCTAAATTTTTCTATGGATGATCTATATGATATAAACTTTCAATCCAACGGTGAATTTTGTAAAATTTGTATTCGTTATAATGTTATTCATGACTGGTCCACCATGGACCACTTGACTGGTCCATATTAAAATTTACCTATATCTAAACATATAAATCAATTGACCATATATAAATTCCTTTTCCCAAAATTTCTCACTTTCCTTTGTCATTGGTACACACACTTATTCAATTTTGGTAGTTTTACATTTCAAGGGAATTGAATTCTGATAGTGAAATCACATGTTGCTAGTTGAACAAGAAAATGCCAACTACTAAAAAAGAAGGGTAGACTTTCAAGTATGAAATGCTGAATATATTTAGGAAAATGCTAATATATGTTTTAAAGGTATATAATAAACAATTTAATATAAAAATATTTCTCAAAAAATTATGCATTTAACTTCTAAAAAAAAAGATTGTTATATTTTTTATAATTCTATTTTTGAGTTTCTTAAATATGTCTTTAGGACACACGTTAAAAGACATGTATTTATACCTATCTTAAAGAAAGACAAATAAGATGGAGAGAGGGGTCCACACAAACCATGAATTGTGCAATTTCTTTGAAAACCTACCTCTCTCAACTTATTATTATTTTTTATGGATCATGCTAACCGGTGCCCGGGGCACTGGTTAAGAAAACAAAAAAAAAAAAAAAAAAATTTAAATAGAAAATAACATTTTTTTAACTTTTGAGGAGTTGCATGCACAAGTTTCAATGTCAAATTATTATTTTTGCTTATTATTTTTGCTTCTATTTTTTATTAACCTTTGATTTCCATAAAAGGGGGTCTGGTATCCGACAATGAGATAAATAAAATCTGACAAAAAATTGTTTTCACAAAAAATCAAACTTAAATTTTTTCAAACAATTCATCCTAATAGAAGTTTATTAACTATATTTGTTCCGCATCTCTCAACTTAATTAACATTCAATTTTGTTTTGGCTATTGTTAGAAATATTAAAGCTATCCTCTTTACAAGTATCATGACTCATGATCATGACCATTGAGCACAAGAAAAGTATGTCTCCAATACAAGAAATAGTGATAGCTCAACCCATAGGCCCATTTCAGCAAAAACCATCCTTTAAGTCTGTCATAATAAATTATCAAATATTATTTAAAATAACATAGCACATTAACCGATTTAATTTTTTTAGAAATGATAAAAAAAATTGAATTAGTGGTAAAAATTATAGCTGGCATTTTCTTTCTTTTTTCTTTTTTGTTGTTAATGTAATAATTTTAGTAATAATATTATTAACATTCATTAATTAACTATATACCTATTACTATTTACTTAACTATGTACAATTATCTCATGCAGACATATGGATGTTATTTCTTAAGAATTTTATATTCTTATATAGGAATTATTGTGGGCCTTATATATAATTCAATAAATTTATTTTATTTTTTTAACTATTTAACAGATGAAATGAGAGATATATGTTTGACGTGTTCAAAAACAAGTCTTATATTCTAGGTGATGAAAGTGATATATCCAAAAGATTCTCATGTATTATGTATAATGTGAGAGTTGATCATAGAAAATACAAGTGTTGAGATCACTCATGACCTTCAATGTGGAACATAGAAAAGAAAAAGATGTATAAAGAAAGTATATTAACAAGTCAAGATGCAAACAAAGTTGCCCCCCTTTTTAGGGCAAGCACAAAGCATGATTTTCCTATTACCCACTAAAGTAGTTAATCAAATTGTAGTTATTTGCTAATTTTATGACCAATGGCCCCTCTTTTCTTTTTCTTAAATGATATTTCTTTTCTCTTTAACGTCTTCATATGATGTTGGTTAATAAAGTTTAATATCTAATAAAGTGGGTGGAGATCAAAAGAACTTGAATTATATAGTATGAGTTTCTTTTGACTTCCTGAGAGTTTTTGAGATCGAATTGAGTTATGTAATAATGTCAAATATTTTGTGGGTGAATTTTGTCATCTATTCCGGTCATACTTACCTCGACAGATTAATATCTACAATTACGTATAAAAGACATTCAGTTCACACTATACTTTTTCATCTACAAGATTGGAACCCAACACCTTATTTAAGGTATTCATGTCCATTTGTCCATTTCCATTTAAACCAATATAATATTGGTGTATTTCATATTCTTCCAAATCTCACCCAAATTTCTAATTGAAATGATCAAGTGTTTGGGCAAAGAATTTTGTTTTGTAAAGTCCATTATTGATATAATCAGACGTGTTTGGGTGAAGAATTTCGCCGTGTGAGGTGACCGCCAAGAACTTACACTACAAGGATTTTTGGTATTACCTACAAAAATTTTAGAGGAAATTTGGTTCCTCACAGTGTAAAAAATTTCTAGGAAATATTTCTAGGAAACCATTTGTAAGGGAAGCACGTTTTACAAGAACACATTTCCGAGAATTTTTTTTTCACTAGCCAGTTTTGACCGAGTCAAACTACTTACCTAGGAATATTTTCCTGTGTAATTTATTGAAGGAATAATTCAAGTTAGAAGTTAGTTACAATTTATGTTACTTGTGTTGTAAGCAACTAACTAGTGAGTTAGTTAGAGTAACCATAGTTAGTTAGATTGAATGTGTATATAAGCACATTAGTCATTGTAATTTCAACACAATCTTGATCAATAATAATTCTCCCTTTACTCTCTCAATTTCCATCATTCTCTCATTGTTGATTTCCCTCATTCTCCTTTCAAGTTCTAACAACTGGTATCTAGAGCCTCAAGGTTCTTGGCATTAAAGATTCAAGAAAGATCACTGTGCAGCAGAAGCTTGAAGATGTCAAGCCAATTGGAAACTCTGAGCAACAGTTTTGGAGGAAAACTTCCGATTCTTGATGGTTCCAACTGGGATAGATGGAACAAGCAGATGAAAGTCATCTTTGGCTTTCAAGAAGTGCAAGATGTGGTGGAAACTGGTGTGACTCTATAACACCCCATATCGAATAACTAGAATACGATACAAAATACTCATAACGGTACATGGAATTACATTAAAAATTACAATAAAGTTCTTGAACAACATAGCACAAGACTTAAAATAATGTTGAAAGTCTCAAAATCTGAAGCATAACTAGTCAATTAGTACTAATACATGTAGGAATTAGCCATAGTTCAAAACATGATAACTCATAATCAACTAGATATCATTTCTGCATCAGTCACTACTCCCAATTAGCTTACCCTTGCCTTGCTCCACCTGTTTACCTATAACAAAAAGTGGGGGGTGAGACAGTCACTTCGTCTCAGTGGTTCCATCTACCTAAGTATTAGTGGATGAGCTTAACCTGTCTATTAGTTGATCATAAATTATAAACAGATTCATATGCACAATTCATAACATAGTTATAGTAAAGTGTAACACACATTAATTAACTTGGTTCATTTTATAACTCACGGACACTTCGAGGTGAGCGAGTCTCGAAGGCCGGACTGTAGTCCCTGATATTAAATATAGATCAGAGTACCACCTCATCTCACAATTTAAGTAAACTGATTCTCACTAGTAATGGAGAATCCTTCCTAGCAAAGCTAGTCTCATAGCCAAAGGCTAGATAAAGTTGTGGTTTAGAATTAACCACCTCATGATCAACTGTTCTAAAGAATTTGTCTACCTGTATCATCCGTTCCGGAAACTATGTAGTTAGTAACTAAGTATTATCTATACCTCTTCCCATTGAACTTTCTTTAACCTGTTTCATATTGTTAAACAGTGCTAAAAATCATGGGCAATAGTCATGAATTATACTAGTATGAATTGGGGATCATTAGGACCTTAAAAATGTAATTTTTCTCACTTATATGCAGTATCAATCGAGTGATTATATCAAAAACAGTTTATCAATCGACCGACAGTAGTAAAAAAATAGATTTTCAGCATTAGAAGGTCTGTAAGTCGATTGGTTTGTGCATTGATCTATTGATGCTGCAGAAAAATGAGTTTTTACCTGAAAATTAAGTTTCCGAACCAAAGTTTAAGATCCCCTATTCATCCTCAATTTATACCAGAGTCCATAACCATCATCAAACATGTTTTTTAGCATAAGTCTAAGCATTTGGATAATGGGAAAATAGCTATCAGCATACAATTTCATAAATTTATAGGCTTAACCACAAACATACATGATTATTAACTAAATCAATACCCAAAGTTCATGAATTTCTAGACTTAACTACAAACATACATAATTACTAAGTAAATCAAATTCTTAAATCATAATAATTTCCCAAAATCTCTAACTAAAGGAACCCACCTGTTAAGAAATAGCAATTTTTCTCTTGAAACTCCTAAATCCTCAACCTTACTTCAAGTTCCAAATTCTGATTCTTGTGCAAAAGCTTCAGCCCCTGTCACACACCACACAATTCTTAGTTCCAAGAGAGTAGAAGTGAAGGAATTGAAGACATGCAGACCCAAGATTTGATTTTCCAAAGGTTTGAATGGATGGGTTGCAATGGAGGGTACACGAAGGAGAGAATGAGAGAGATGGGTTTGAAATTGCTCACCTTATCTTCAACTTACTTCCATGAGTAATAAAATACCTTTGCATGTAGTGGGTGTTAATAAAGGTTGATGTTTAGAAGAGATGAGTAGGTGGTGGTGGTGATACGTGAGAGAAGAGAGGAAGAGTTTCAACTTTCCTTTTCATTGATTTTGTAATAATGAAGATGAGTGTTTTGTGTGGGGTTTAAGTCCTTGGGTAAAATATGGGTCCCACCTCTTGGTTACTAATGTGTGTGCATAATTTTAACACTAGTTTCTTTTCATAAACTTCTCCTTACTATTACTCTTAACTATTTTAAAGTGGGTTGTTACATCCTACCCCCCTTAAAATAATTTCGTCCTCGAAATTGAAAATTCATACCTGAAAACAAGTGGGGATATTGTTTTCGCATCTCCGATTCGAGTTCCCAAGTAGCTTCTCCGTCCGGGGATCCTTCCCACAACACTTTCACGATTGGAATGGTTTTACTTCTTAATGCCTTGACATCGCGGCCTATAATATGAACTGGTTGCGGTTGAAATGTCAAGTCTGATTTCAAGTCCACTGTATCCAAGTCTACTGTTGTGAACGGGTCAGGGACAAACTTTCTGAGTTGAGACACGTGAAAAACGTCATGTAGTCCTGACATTGCCGGAGGCAATGCTAGTCTATATGCTACCTCACCGACTCGTTCAATGATTTGAAACGGACCAATATATCTCGGGCACAGCTTCTTGGTTTTAAACACACCTCTTAATCTCAACATAGGAGTTACTTTCAAAAATACGTGATCACCTTCCTTAAACTCCACTGACCGTCGTCCTTTATCTGCATAACTCTTTTGGCGACTCTGAGCCGTTTTCATCTTTTCTTGAATTGATTTAATTTTCAAGGTAGTCTCTTGCACCATGTCTGGTCCTAATATGCCTTTTTCACCAACTTCAGCCCAACACAAGGGTGTCCTGCACTTCCTACCATACAGGGCTTCATAAGGAGCCATTCCGATGCTGGAATGGTAGCTATTGTTGTATGCGAACTCAATCAAGTGCAGATAGTTACCCCAGCTGCCTCCATCTTCTAACACACATGCTCTCAGCATGTCTTCCAGAGTTTGAATTGTTCTCTCAGACTGTCCATCTGTCTGAGGGTGATGAGATGTACTCATTTTCAATCTAGTGCCCATAGCTTCCTGAAATGCCTTCCAGAATCTTGACGTGAACCTTGCATCTCTATCTGACACGATACTCAGGGGTACACCATGCAACTTCACAATCTTGGAAATAAAGAGCTCTGCATACTTTGGGGCCTTATAAGTTGTCTTAACTGCTATGAAATGCGCTGACTTCGTCAATCGATCCACGATTACCCAAATTGAATCATGTCCCTTCTTTGTGCGCGGTAATCCACTAACAAAATCCATTGTAATTTGCTCCCACTTCCACTGAGGAATCTCAAGTGGTTGCAACAACCCTGCTGGCTTCTGATGCTCAATTTTCACCTGTTGGCACACTATGCAACGTGCCACAAATTCTGCTATTTCGGTCTTCATGCCGGGCCACCAATAGTCTTTCTTCAAGTCATGGTACATCTTGGTGGAGCCGGGGTGGATAGAGAATCCACTTTTATGGGCCTCACTTAAAATCAACTGCTTCAATTCAGTGTCGTTTGGTACACACAATCTACCTTCATAAAGGATGGCTCCGTCTGCTGATACAGAGAACTCGGGCTTACCAATTCTTCTTTGCAAATCCGGGTCAGATATCTGAGCTTGGACGATCATGCTTCTCAAATCGCATGACATTTCATATTTATTCATCAACAATCCACCTTCCACGTCCATCACGTTGAGATTCAAATTCCTGAAACTCTCAATGAGTCTACACTTGTGCATCATCAACTCTGATGCATGCAAAGCTTTCCTGCTCAGAGCATCCGCTACTACATTTGCTTTGCCAGGGTGATATTTCAATTCAAAATCAAAATCTTTCAAGTACTCCATCCAGCGCCTCTGCCTCATATTTAACTCCTTTTGATCAAACAGATATTTCAAACTCTTGTGGTCGCTGAATAGGTCAAAATGAACTCCATACAAGTGATGTCTCCATATTTTCAGTGCGAACACTAGTAAAAATATGACATATTACTTAAGAAGTTTACATCTGTGGAACATATGCCAGATGTAATAAGCTATATGGAGTAGGGTTTTCATCTGGTTTCAATATCCACAGAAGTGAAAAATACATAGACACAACTTTTTACATCTGGTCATAATATAACCAGAAGCAAAGCTGAATGCGGTGGCAATCCTGTAATTATGGTGAGAATTGTGTAACTCGCAGTACTATCATGATCTCACTCATCTCTCTCACGCACTGCTCACTCGATTTCTCTCACTTCTCACTCGAACCCTAGCGGCCTTATCTCTCTCACGATCGATCTCGTCTTCTCTCTCACTAATCTCACTCGAACTCGGCGGCGTCATCTCTCTCACCGACCTCACGTACTCGCTCATCTTTGTCGTCTCTCTGTCTCACTGAAACACGAATTGATGGCTGAATCGGAAATTCCAAAACCCAGTGAAACATGAATTGAAGGTTGAAGCACTCATATCTGTCTTCTCTCTCGTTTCATCTTCTCTAGCCCTAAACCCAGAGAAAAGGTCAAACCCTAATTTACTCATGGTTTTTTTGAGTTAATTACTTTGTTTGGTTTTTGATTTCAATGGTATTGAGGAGTGATATATTATGAATTATGAATAATTTTTTGTTTGATTATGAATAATTTTTTTAGTTGGGTTTTTGAATTTAGTGGTATTGTGTTCAAATTAGCTTCAATTTTATGGTTTTCATAATTAAATTAGGTCATTTGAGTGATTCAGTTTGTGTTCAACTTATTGTTCAATTGTTTTACTCTATAATCCTCTTATTGATAGTGTGTATGGAAAACATGGAAGATCAATCCCTTGAATCTACAGTTTTTATTCAGGAGGAAAATCATAATCACATGGCTGTATTTAAATTGCAGAAAGCATACAAGAGTTTTCGCACACGAAGAAAGCTACCTGAGTATGCAATTCTTCTTGAACAAATCTGGTATGTTATATTTACTTAATATTGGGAAGTTTTGCACTCAATTGTACACAAATTTAATTTCATGTGTTTTAATTTTGATCTTTTGTTTTAACCATATATAGGTGGAAGCTTTTAGATTTTGTTGAACTAAAGCAGCTCGATACCTTTCTTTGACATTGAGAAACATGAAACTACGATTTTGCGTTGGTCTATAGCTAGGACAATAGCTACTAAGGTTAGTAAAGGTTTATCAAAACATGTTAAAGTTAGTTAAGGTTGAACTAAAGATTTACAAATTACAAGAACAAGAAAATCAAAATGATTCCAGTCAAATTACAAGAGCAAGAAAATCAAAATGAGATCTTGTTCATGAGTTTCATATTCATTGGGATCCTTTGAGTGTAAATTATATTGTTTTCTAAGATATGTTCTGTTTTGTGAAAGCCACTGGTAGTGTGTAGTAATTACATTTATTGGAAAGTGGAAACTATGTTTGATAATGATATAGTATATTTTTTCAAGGTCACTTACATGCTTCATGAATACGAGATCATTAAGGATTTGAAGAAGTTACTGAATTGGTGTCTGACTTACCTTTAAATATATCTAAAAATATATCTGAAGCTTGTACAATATTGGGACTTCATTGTGTTCTTGTTACTTGTCAATGCATTAATTTGGCTTTCAGCTAGCTGAAGTTGTTTTGTTGCGTTCCTCTGTACAGTGAGTTTGATTCGTGTCAGTGCGCATTGAATTATGCTTTTATATGTTCAACAAAGCCTGATTTTCTTGGACTGTGATTTTGTAGGACCAGTTGCAGCAAACAGAAGTGGATTGTGCGTATTTGAATAGATGTTGTGAGATACTGACAGAAGAGACTAAGAGTTTACATAAAGAACTTCAAATTTGGAGCAGTTTCTCTCGGGTTCATTTTGTTATTGTACTAGTAAGCATTCTGCTTAGGTAAGATGACCTACATTCTATCAAAATATTTTGACAGATTCGGCAGTTTCGTGACTTTGTATTAATTTCATGTCTTATTGGTAACTTAATTTAACATGTTAGCTATTACCATGTTCTTGATGTCACATGTAGGGAGTTATTATGCATGTATAAATATTCAATATGAATGTATTTATTTTGCAATAATACTTGATCATTATCCCTTACATTCCAATAATACAATTTATGCTTTTGAAAGTGAACTAAAATTTCACTTTGACTTGATTACATTTGTGTTTTAACTCATTTGATTGAAGTATTGAATTTGTAGAGTATAGAGAAGTATAGTTAAAAATAACATGATCCAGTCATTGACTAAGCATCTCTTCAACAAGGTTTGTCTTCTAAGTTTACTCTGGTATAATCAGCCACCATGACTCTTTTTTTCAGGTAGTAGTTTGATTTTGTTATGTCTCTTTGATTTCAGCTTGTAGGACTAGGTTTTGATGCAATTTTGGCTTTCATATTCACTAATGTATAACACTAAGGCTCTGCAGCTTTTTTCTATTTTTTTAGTTAGTTTTAGACTCTCTTTGTTTTTTTTTACAAAAGAGTTAGTTTTAGACTTTTAGTAGTCACAATTTGTTGAATTCTGTTTTTGGTGAGTTTATCATGAAATTCTGTTTGCATGTTCTTTGTTGAATTCATATGAGAATTCCATTCCAATATCAATTTCTACAGCTTCCTCATTGCTTATATTTTTCCTCTTTGATTGCTTCCTAGACAGTATATGGACTATGTAAATCTTAAATGATGTTTCAGGCAACTACAAGATACTGTGTTTTTATTTTACAAAATGAATTTATATGGACTTTCATTGATGTTGTTTTCAGGATTTTTAAACCTTGTTGAAGGAGAAAGACAAATTCAAACCTGGATGTTTTCAAGAAGGAGAAAGACAAATTCAAACCTGGATCTAAGGTAGAAGAAAATTAAGGGTTGTTTAAGAACAAGTGGAGTGGCAGCAAAAGCTGCGTTTCTGTTACTGAACAGCTCGTCTAGCGAGAAGCATCATCGCCTAGCGAGGACAGCAGCGTGCTCTGCCTGTGTGTGTTGTTCTTTCCCCTATCCAACCATTCTTGATCATAGGTAAGCAAACTCAAGCTCTTTTCCTTCTCTCCAGGATTATTCTATTCTTTTGGTGTTAGAAATATCACTGATCCCATTCACTAATTTGTCTCTTATGTCTGCAGCTTCACATTGAGTAGGGTA
This sequence comes from Trifolium pratense, assembly GCF_020283565.1. Lineage (NCBI taxonomy): Eukaryota > Viridiplantae > Streptophyta > Magnoliopsida > Fabales > Fabaceae > Trifolium > Trifolium pratense. Next base: position 14,804,624 of record NC_060065.1, on the reverse strand, counting down.
CTGTGCTCCCCCCCCCCCCCCCCAAAAAAAAAGAGACTGCAGCTATTTAGGAGCGAGGCCGGGTTTCTCTCTTATTTGACGTTGTACATTGTTTAGCTTAAGTTTTGGTAAGTTGCTATATAGGAGCTCTTAGATCTTGCGAACTGTCTTGATTTTGATGACAATATTAGTGATGCAATTTAGGAAAGGGATGTATAGTATGGTGCTATTGTACATATGTGATTTGAATTTAATAAGTATTAGGCTTTGGCATTTTAGTGTGGTGAACTATCTTGATTTAGGAAGGGATCTAGGTATGTGTGAAGTTATTGTATGGTGAATTGTTTTGATATTAATTTTGGATGTTGAATGGTACATATTAGCATTGTTAACATTACTATTTGCCTTAATTCGAATGTAGTATCATGTTCTTGATTTTTAATTTTGGATGTTTGTTGTGAAATTATGTTTATATATGCAAGTTATGTTATATATATATATATATAGTCTTGCTGGCTTGTGGGTTAGATTTTAAAAAAATCAGGATTTAAAATTAAAAAAAAAAAAAAGGTGAAGTTTTCACATCTGGTGGAAAGCTTGGCCAGATGTAAAAAGTCCAATTTAATTTAAAAAAATAATAATTGAAAAAATGGTCAACTGAAGCACGAGAACAGAGGTAAAAAGTGTTGATTTTACATCTGGCTAAGTCAGATGTAAAACGCGTAAACTTATTATATCTTGTGCGTCTACATCTGACAGGCTGCAGATGTAAAATGGGTTTTTGGCCAGATGTAAAAAGTGTTTTCTGTACTAGTGGAAAATTATGGCAGCTAATTCAAGGTCATGTGTAGGGTAGTTCTCTTCATGCGTCTTGAGTTGCCTGGATGCATATGCCACCACCCGGTCATCCTGCATAAGCACACATCCAAGTCCTTTAGCTGACGCATCACAAAACACTACATAGCTCTTGGTTGGATCCGGAATGGTTAAAACTGGTGCCTGAGTTAACATCTCCTTTAACCGTCTGAAACTTCTCTCACACTCTTCGTTCCACACGAAGGGTGTGTCTTTTCTAGTCAACCGCGTCAAGGGTAATGCAATTTGGGAAAAACTCTTGATGAATCTTCTGTAGTAACCAGCTAAACCCAAAAAACTTCTAACTTCGGTGACACTTCTGGGTCGCTCCCAATTCAACACTGCCTCCACTTTCGATTGATCCACTGATACTCCACCCTGAGATATTACGTGGCCTAAGAATTTGACTTCCGACAACCAAAACTCACATTTGCTGAACTTGGCATACAACTTCTTCTCACGAAGGATTTCTAAGACTATTCTTAAGTGCTCTGCATGCTCTTGAGAATCCTTAGAATAAATCAGAATGTCGTCAATGAAGATAACCACAAACTTGTCTAGATATGGCTGGAAGATGCGGTTCATATAGTCCATAAAGATGGCTGGAGCATTAGTAACACCGAACGGCATCACCAAAAACTCATAGTGACCGTATCGGGTTCTGAAGGCAGTCTTTGAAACATCCGAGGATCTAATACGGATCTGGTGATAACCGGATCGCAAATCAATCTTTGAAAATACGGTCGCGCCTCTGAGTTGGTCTAATAGGTCGTCAATTCTCGGTAGTGGGTACTTATTCTTGATGGTAACTTTGTTGAGTTGACGATAGTCTATACACAACCGCATTGTACCATCTTTCTTCTTAACCAGGAGTACTGGTGCTCCCCATGGAGACACACTAGGTCTGATAAAATGCTTTCTAAGCAACTCTTCCAACTGATTCTTCAACTCTCTAAGTTCGACAGGTGACATCCGATAAGGTGCCACGGAAATAGGCTGAGCTCCAGGAAGCAAGTCAATCGAGAATTCAATTTCTCGTTCTGGAGGGAGATTCGTGATATCGTCGGGAAAGACATCTAAGAATTCATTCACAATAGGAATATTGCTGGGACTCAGGACAGGTTCTGGAGTCACAGTGAACAAGATACAAAAATTCTTATTTTCAGCGAACAGGTATTGAACCATCTGGTGGGTGTTCTGTAGTAATGTTGATAATGCTACACCTTCAGCGGTGTTCTCGGTTGGCATATAAATGCTCTTCTCAGCGCACCCAATATACACGGAATTGGCAGAAAGCCAATCCATGCCTAAAATGACATCGAGATCACTAATAGGTAAGCATATGAGATCTACGAAGTAAGTTTTTCCGGTGACAGTGATGGGACAACTCTGACATACTCGCTTAGATATAACTCTTCCGCCAGTGGCAACTGATACTGACATCGGAGGAATCAGTGGGGAGGATTCTAAATTTAGACGCTTCACACAGTTAACAGAAATAAAGGAGTTGGTAGCTCCGCAGTCAAACAATACAAACACATTAGATTGACCAATTAAGCACATACCCGCAATCAAACTGTTGTCGCTTTTAGCTTTCTCTCCTTCCATGGTGTAGACTCTTCCTTTGCTAATTGTAGTGCCTTCTGCACCACCCACGCTTTTCCATTTAGGGCAGTCACTCTTCATGTGCCCCGGTTGCTTACAAAAATAACATATTCCCTTCCCTTTCATGCATTCACCACCGTGATAATTACCACACTTAGGGCAAGTTCTAGGGGATTGTGGTGAGTGAGTCTGCTTTCCCTTGCTAGGAGAACCCTTAGCCTTCAAATGTTGCTTAAACTTTCCCGATTCTTTTCTCTGTTGGTACGCAGCCTGCTTCTCTTTGTTAGCAAAGTCGATCGTCGCTTCGGCTGAATACGCCTTCTGAATTAAGTCTGCAAAATTAGCAATATTTTGTAAAGACACCGCATGGGCAATGTCTCCCCTCAACCCATAACGGTACTTGTTCATCTTCCCCTTCTCCGAAAGAACGCCGTTAACATCGGAGGAATAGCGAATCAGCTCATTGAACCTCTGAGTATACTCTGCCACGGTGGAACTGCCTTGCTTAAGTTCTCCCAGCTCACGCCCCATTTGAAATGAGTAACTCTCCGGCACATAATGACCCATGAACAACCTACTAAAATTCTCCCAGTTCATCTCTATAGCATTTGTCATCATGTACTCCTTGGTACCATGCCACCAATTACGAGCTGCCCCCCGAAATAAGCGGGTAGCAAAGGAAACTTTTTCGGCTTGAGTACCATCCACATCCTCCAACATCTCTGCCATGCGAAACAGCCACTCACTTGCTTCTGCTGGTACATACTGACCCTCGAAGGTCGGAGGGTTCATCCTACAAAATTCCCGGTACGCAGGATTTCCCCGCTGAGCCGGGGGTGGTTGAGCTACTTCTGGTTGTGGCTGTCCTCTCTGCTGCAGAAGGGCCTGCATCATTTCCCTATGATGTCTATCAGCCTGCGCCTGTTGCGCCTGATATTGTCGATGCATCAGTTGTTGTTGGTGCAACATCTGAACCCACATATCTGCGTTAGGATCGATGTCTGACATATCGTCCTCCTCTTCTATCTCATTGCTCCTTAGACTCTCAGGTCCACTCCGATTCCCAGACATGTTACTCTCTGTCATAACAAAATTGAGTTGATCAGGCTCAATATGGTATAACAATAGAATATATGTTAGAACTCGAAGAAACCATACTACTTGACATTGAAATTTTTAATGTCCCATGGCACAGTCTGAATCGACCTGCTCTGATACCAATTATAACACCCCATATCGAATAACTAGAATACGATACAAAATACTCATAACGGTACATGGAATTACATTAAAAATTACAATAAAGTTCTTGAACAACATAGCACAAGACTTAAAATAATGTTGAAAGTCTCAAAATCTGAAGCATAACTAGTCAATTAGTACTAATACATGTAGGAATTAGCCATAGTTCAAAACATGATAACTCATAATCAACTAGATATCATTTCTGCATCAGTCACTACTCCCAATTAGCTTACCCTTGCCTTGCTCCACCTGTTTACCTATAACAAAAAGTGGGGGGTGAGACAGTCACTTCGTCTCAGTGGTTCCATCTACCTAAGTATTAGTGGATGAGCTTAACCTGTCTATTAGTTGATCATAAATTATAAACAGATTCATATGCACAATTCATAACATAGTTATAGTAAAGTGTAACACACATTAATTAACTTGGTTCATTTTATAACTCACGGACACTTCGAGGTGAGCGAGTCTCGAAGGCCGGACTGTAGTCCCTGATATTAAATATAGATCAGAGTACCACCTCATCTCACAATTTAAGTAAACTGATTCTCACTAGTAATGGAGAATCCTTCCTAGCAAAGCTAGTCTCATAGCCAAAGGCTAGATAAAGTTGTGGTTTAGAATTAACCACCTCATGATCAACTGTTCTAAAGAATTTGTCTACCTGTATCATCCGTTCCGGAAACTATGTAGTTAGTAACTAAGTATTATCTATACCTCTTCCCATTGAACTTTCTTTAACCTGTTTCATATTGTTAAACAGTGCTAAAAATCATGGGCAATAGTCATGAATTATACTAGTATGAATTGGGGATCATTAGGACCTTAAAAATGTAATTTTTCTCACTTATATGCAGTATCAATCGAGTGATTATATCAAAAACAGTTTATCAATCGACCGACAGTAGTAAAAAAAATAGATTTTCAGCATTAGAAGGTCTGTAAGTCGATTGGTTTGTGCATTGATCTATTGATGCTGCAGAAAAATGAGTTTTTACCTGAAAATTAAGTTTCCGAACCAAAGTTTAAGATCCCCTATTCATCCTCAATTTATACCAGAGTCCATAACCATCATCAAACATGTTTTTTAGCATAAGTCTAAGCATTTGGATAATGGGAAAATAGCTATCAGCATACAATTTCATAAATTTATAGGCTTAACCACAAACATACATGATTATTAACTAAATCAATACCCAAAGTTCATGAATTTCTAGACTTAACTACAAACATACATAATTACTAAGTAAATCAAATTCTTAAATCATAATAATTTCCCAAAATCTCTAACTAAAGGAACCCACCTGTTAAGAAATAGCAATTTTTCTCTTGAAACTCCTAAATCCTCAACCTTACTTCAAGTTCCAAATTCTGATTCTTGTGCAAAAGCTTCAGCCCCTGTCACACACCACACAATTCTTAGTTCCAAGAGAGTAGAAGTGAAGGAATTGAAGACATGCAGACCCAAGATTTGATTTTCCAAAGGTTTGAATGGATGGGTTGCAATGGAGGGTACACGAAGGAGAGAATGAGAGAGATGGGTTTGAAATTGCTCACCTTATCTTCAACTTACTTCCATGAGTAATAAAATACCTTTGCATGTAGTGGGTGTTAATAAAGGTTGATGTTTAGAAGAGATGAGTAGGTGGTGGTGGTGATACGTGAGACAAGAGAGGAAGAGTTTCAACTTTCCTTTTCATTGATTTTGTAATAATGAAGATGAGTGTTTTGTGTGGGGTTTAAGTTCTTGGGTAAAATATGGGTCCCACCTCTTGGTTACTAATGTGTGTGCATAATTTTAACACTAGTTTCTTTTCATAAACTTCTCCTTACTATTACTCTTAACTATTTTAAAGTGGGTTGTTACAGACTCCACTACCAGCAGATGCAAATGAGAATCAAAGAACTGCACACAGAAATTCCAAGAAGAAAGACTTCAAGGCTATGTTCTTTATCCATCAATGTGTTGATGTGATAAACTTTCAGAAGATTGAGAATGCAGGATCTGCAAAAGAGTGTTGGGACATTCTTGCTAAATGTCATGAAGGGAATGAGAAATTGAAGAAAGTTCGATTGCAGACATGGAAGAGAAAATTTGAATTGCTTCAGATGGAAGATACTGAAACAATCACAGCCTACTTCAACAGAATCACCAATATTTCAAATCAGATAAGAAGCTGTGGAGAAACATTGGGTGATGCAGCTATTGTTGAAAAGGTAATACGAACTCTAGCTCCAAAGTTTGATTACATTACTGTTGCAATCATGGAATCCAAAGATATAAGCACTATGACATTGGATGAACTGCAATGTTCTTTGGAATCACATGATCAAAGACTGAGTGAAAGACAGAAAGATAGAGCTGCAGATCAGGCACTGCAAGCTCATGCAATCAAGAAAGGCAATGGTAAATGGAAAGGGAAAGATAAGGCTCATAAAGAAAGCAATCACCAAGATAATTCAAAGAAGAACAGTGATCAAGGAGAATCATCACATCAGAGTAATGGTTCAAATCAAGAAAAAAAGGGAAAAGTGAATTTGAAAAAGATTCAATGCTACAATTGTCAGAAATATGGTCATTTTGCAAAAGACTGCAGAGGCAAGAAGGTTCCAAGGTATGGAGGAAAGAATAAGGCTGAAGCACATATTGCTCAGGAAGATAGTGACTCAGAGGCTGATCCAACACTGTATATGGCAACCATCACAGATGCTGAAGATGATCAAGAACATTGGTATCTTGACACAGGTTGCAGCAATCACATGACAAGCCATAAAGACTAGCTAATCAACTTCAACAGTTCATTAAAAACTAAAATAAGGTTTGCAGACAATAGAACAATTCCAGCTGAAGGAGTGGGTGATGTATTGATCAAAGGCAAGAAAGGAAATCAAGCCATCATCACAGGTGTTCTATATGTACCAGACATGAAAACAAATTTACTAAGTATGGGACAGCTACTAGAGAAGGGATTCATTATGCATATGGAGAATAACATCATGGAAGTGTATGATTCTCAGAACAACACTATTTTGAGAGCTCCTCTATCTCAGAATAGAACATTCCAAGTCACCTTGACTGCAAATCAATCCCAATGTCTGGCTACAATAAAGATCAATGACCAAGCTTGGTTATGGCATCTGAGGTATGGTCATCTGAACTTTAAAAGCTTGAGTTATCTGCAAAACAATGAACTGGTCAATGGACTACCTGCAATTAAGATTCCTAGAGATATTTGTCAACATTGCTTGTTAGGCAAGCAAACAAGAAAGTCTTTTGTCAAGGAGATTGCAATGAGAGCCAAGCAGGTACTTGATGTAGTATATACAGATGTATGTGGTCCATTTGACACACTATCTTTAGGAGGAAACAGATACTTTGTATCATTCATTGATGAATTCAGCAGAATGATGTGGATTCACCTAATGAAGAGCAAAGATGAAGTGCTTCAGATTTTAAGTCATTCAAACTGTTAGTTGAAAAGCAATCAGAAAAGAAGATTAAAATTCTGAGAAGTGATGGTGGTGGTGAATACACCTCAAATGATTTCAAAACATTTTGTTCAGAAAATGGAATTCAGCATGAGGTAATAGCTCCATACACTCCTCAACACAATGGAATAGCTGAAAGGAGGAATAGAACTATCATGAACATGACCAGATGTATGTTAAGAGAAAAGAATCTACCTCACAGTTTTTGGGGTGAAGCTGTAGTTACAGCCTGCTATGTTCTGAACAGATGTCCAACAAAGCAAATGAATAAGGTACCAGAAGCAATTTGGTCAGGACACACACCATCAGTGAAGCATCTAAGGGTATTTGGCTGCTTGTGCTACAGACACATACCAGATCAAAAGAGGAAGAAACTTGATGACAAGAGTGAAGCAATGATACTAATAGGATATCACACTGTAGGTGCTTACAAACTGTACAATCCCATTACAAAAAAGGTCACTGCTAGCAGGGATGTAACATTTGAAGAAGATAAATGCTGGGATTGGAACAATACCACATCAGATAATGGAGACTATGTACCATTTGAGCTGCTTGATAAGCAAGCACCTGAAGAAGCAACTGTGCCACCACCTCCAGCTTCAAACAATGCACCAGTGGTACTAAGGAGGTCAGAAAGACCAATTGTTCCAAATAGAACTCTGCAAGACTATGAAAGGGTCAGTGATGATATGGTCACTCCAGATGGTGACATTGTACATCTGGCACTATTTGTTGACACTGAACCCTTGACATATGTTGAAGCCTCAAAGCATGAAGAATGGAGACAAGCAATGACAGAAGAAATTGCTTCAATTGAGAAAAATGCAACATGGAGTATCACTCAATTACCTCCTGGTAAGAAACCAATTGCTGTCAAATGGATTTATAAGCTAAAACATTTACCTAATGGAACTATAGCAAAGTATAAAGCAAGATTGGTAGCTAAAGGGTTCCTTCAGAAGCAAGGCATTGATTTCTCAGAAATTTTTGCACCAGTAGCAAGAATTGAAACTGTAAGATTAGTGGTAGCAATAGCTAATCACTTCAGATGGGAGTTTGTTCAACTTGATGTCAAGTCTGCATTTCTCAATGGCAAACTTGAGGAGGAAGTATATGTTGAACAACCTCAAGGCTTCACAGTTAAGGGAAAGGAGGATCATGTATTGAGGCTGAATAAATCACTATATGGCCTGAGACAGGCACCTAGAGCTTGGAACATAAGGATAGATGATTTTCTGAACAAAATTGGATATTCAAAGTGCACAGTTGAACATGGAATTTATGTGAAAGGCTCAACTCAGAGTAAACTCTGTGTAACAGCCCGGGCCCCTTTTCTACGTATTTAGTAGGCAATCCCGGCTGTCACCTCACGATCTTCTCCACCCCCCTCTCTAGTGGAGTTTTTGCCTTCCGTGGGAATCGAACCATGTACCCTGGGGTTCAAGTACATGTTCAATCCATTCCCACTACCAATTGAGCTACGTAGCTCAATTGGTAGTGGGAATGGATTGAACATGTACTTGAACCCCAGGGTACATGGTTCGATTCCCACGGAAGGCAAAAACTCCACTAGAGAGGGGGGTGGAGAAGATCGTGAGGTGACAGCCGGGATTGCCTACTAAATACGTAGAAAAGGGGCCCGGGCTGTTACATAAAAAGGCGCCTTTTTTGTAACAGCCCCCGGGCCCCATCATGGCGATCCCGGAGCTGCCACCTCACGATCTTCTCTACCCCCCTCACTAGTAGAGTTTTTGCCTTCCGTGGGAATCGAACCACGTACCCTAGGGTTCAAATACGTGTTCAATCCATTCCCACTACCAATTGAGCTAGCTCAATTGGTAGTGGGAATGGATTGAACATGTACTTGAACCCCAGGGTACATGGTTCGATTCCCACGGAAGGCAAAAACTCCACTAGAGAGGGGGGTGGAGAAGATCGTGAGGTGACAGCCGGGATTGCCTACTAAATACGTAGAAAAGGGGCCCGGGCTGTTACATAAAAAGGCGCCTTTTTTTGTAACAGCCCCCGGGCCCCATCATGGCGATCCCGGTGCTTTACCTCACGACCTTCTCCACCCCCCTCTCTAGTGGATTTTTTGCCTTCCGTGGGAATCGAACCATGTACCCTGGGGTTCAAGTACATGTTCAATCCATTCCCACTACCAATTGAGCTACGTAGCTCAATTGGTAGTGGGAATGGATTGAACATGTACTTGAACCCCAGGGTACATGGTTCGATTCCCACGGAAGGCAAAAAATCCACTAGAGAGGGGGGTGGAGAAGGTCGTGAGGTAAAGCACCGGGATCGCCATGATGGGGCCCGGGGGCTGTTACACTCTGCATAGTATGCTTATATGTGGATGATTTACTGATAACAGGCAGTGACAAAAGAGAAATTGAAAGGTTAACAAGCCAGCTGAGCTCAGAATTTGAAATGACTAATCTGGGAGGCCTAAAATACTTCCTTGGACTGGAATTCACTACAACTGAAGAGGGAATGTTGATTCACCAGAGAAAATATATCTCATACATATTGAAAAGATTCAACATGATGAATTGCAACCCAGCCAATACACCAATGGAAACTGCTTCAAGCCTGAGTAATGATGATGAAGGCAGCAATGTCAATAGCACATTGTATAAGCAGATGGTTGGAAGCCTGAGATATGCCTGCAATTCAAGGCCTGAAATTTGTCACAGTGTAGGGATAGTCAGTAGGTTCATGCAAACACCTAAACTATCTCATATGCAAGCAGTGAAGAGGATACTGAGATACTTGCAAGGCACAATGGAGTATGGTGTTCTATATCCAAATTCAGATGGAAAGAAAGGCAAATTGATTGGATATAGTGACTCTGATTGGTCAGGTGACAAAGTAGAAAGGAAAAGCACTATGGGATATGTATTCACACTGTTTGATTGCCCTATTTCATGGAGCTCTAAAAAGCAAAATGTAGTAGCACTGTCAACATGTGAAGCTGAGTACATATCAGCCTGCAATGCAGCATGTCAAGGTATATGGCTGCAATCTTTGCTGCAGGAAATGAAAATAGATATTGAAGATGGAGTAGAGCTTATGGTTGACAACAAATCAGCCATAAATCTGGCCAAGAATCCCATAGCTCATGGGAGAAGCAAGCATATTGAAACTAAGTTTCATTTTTTGAGAGACCAAGTCACTAAAGGGAGGATCAAGCTTAGCTACTGCAGTACAGAGAAGCAGATAGCTGATGTGCTTACCAAGCCATTGAAAATTGACAAGTTCAAAGACATGAGGAAAATGCTTAATGTGTTTAGCATGGAGAACTTGAATTAAGGGGGAGTATTGAAGGAATAATTCAAGTTAGAAGTTAGTTACAATTTATGTTACTTGTGTTGTAAGCAACTAACTAGTGAGTTAGTTAGAGTAACCATAGTTAGTTAGATTGAATGTGTATATAAGTGTAACACCCCAAATTTTATAAACTAGTATTTTCCTTATATTATTAATTTTAGTATTTTTATAAAATTAATTTGATCATTTAGTTATATTTTTATAATAGTTTGTGAAAATAATACATTCAATGAGTATTCAATATCATGTTAGTCCTAGTTACATGTCTAAAGTATGAGAATGTTTAAGTAATTATTTTCTTGGAAATGAATTTTAGATAAAGAAAATCTATAAATCTAATCTATTAATTTGATGTAAGTTGTGGTTGAAATTTTAGAACTAGCGGTGTAAAAGTACACACCATTAAATAGTTTATAAAAATATGACATTGTGATATCCTAATATTTTCGAATTATTTTAGGTGTGCTTTTGATAGTATTTTTACCTTGTGTAGACTGATAATTAATATTTTCTCTAGACTGTGAATTTAAGAAAAGTAATTTTAGAAATCAATCATGAAATATTTTAGTAGGCTATGATAAAAGTTTGGGCTTAAAATTCTACCGAATTTCGAACAGTAGTTTACTCAACAGTATAAATTTATATCGTAGAAAAAGAAAATAAAAATATCTTTTAGACCAGAAAAATATCTATGTTATTAAAATTAATTAAAAATAAAATGAAAGATTAGAGATAAGCATGCATTTAATTTTAAGATAAGAGCTACACCTATGCATACAAGGTGGCTAATTTTTCTTCACAAATTGAAAGTGAAAACGTGGACTGAGAATTTACCATGTAGCAGTAGAATTAGAAATCTATAAATAGGGTCTTAACATTCACTTTTTACACACAATTATCACTCTCACAACTCACACAAAGCTAGGAAATTCAATTAAGGTTTGAATCTCTTCTTTCTTTTCATTCTTCTTATACTTTTTTTTTTCTTCTCGTTAAAGTTTAGTAGATAAACCAATGTTTTCTTTTATTGTCAGTTAGTTTTAGTTAGTTAGGTAGTAACAAAGCCTTTGTCTAATTCTCACCATGATCATGTAACACAATAAAAGATGAAAGTTTCATTGTTTTACTTTTATTCAAGTCTTGTGATTAGAAAACCAAGTCTCTTTCATTCATTTTAAAACCTTTAATTACTCTACCTTATTTTCAATAGCTTTAAAGTTTGGTTTCTTTAACCCTTAACTAATATGTAGCTTTGTCAGATTGTAAATAAAACAGAGGACCTGTTAAATATATATATTTTCATGACTTTAGTTACATAGTTCTTCTAGTTTTTAACTTAGGCAATTGACTAATGTTTTCTTGTACATCTATAAGTGTTAATTAAGCAAAGTTTAATTATCTAGCTAGATAGTAACATAATTGAGTCCTTCTGAAGATAAAATTTTGAACTAATATGATGAGCTATAAAATATCAAGTGTTCTGTTTCATATACACGTATGAAAATAAGAAGTAGATGTCATGTAATACTCTTAATTAATTTAGGTTCCAGTTCTTGAATGATTTCTTTTAATACATTAGTATTGTTAGGATTTAATTATAATTCTAGTTAGTTAAGAAATAGTTGTTTTGATGAGTTGATAGGTGTCCTAGATGAAGGTGATCGCTCAAGTTATTTTGGGAAGCTTCGAGGTAAGGGGAATCGCTAATAATAAGTTTCGATGAGCACAAGAAATGTGTTACTTGTATATAGATTATTAGTTATAACTAGGGGTGTTGTGTACTTTATATAGTAATTTATATTCATTAAGGTATATGCAAAATGTTAAATGATGAGTGATTGATTTTAGTTTGATTATATGTGTGAATAAATCTTCTTCAATATATGATTTGAAAATGTTTATGTGTTTGAGTGTTATGGTGAAAAATTGAGGTTAACTCTCATAAGTTGTATGGTGAGTTTTGAGGATTAATATGTCAAGTTGATATTGACAAAGAAAATTTAAGTTGAAAAGTTGAACAGATAATCACCTTTGATAGGTGAAGAGCAAAACAGGGTGTTTCTTACAGTACTATAATGTATGTAAGACTGAGGATAGGTTCGGCTAGGTCGCCTCAAGACCTAATGGGGATCACCGGCGTTTTGAACTCCTACCAATAGTCAGAGATAGCCACTCTGACTGGAGGAAATCATACAACCCGACGTGGTGAAACCTGACTGTGCAGGACTATCTATAATAAGGTGTAGCGCTCGGGCCAGAATGGTTGAGACATATTTGATATATGTTGATTTGCAAACGACCATGTTATGGCAGTTGAAACGGCCTTACGCTCATAATAGAGGTCTCCATGGAGTAGGTTGAATAAAGATAATACTAACCAAATTAGAAGACTAACTTCGAGTGAAGAATTATGATTAGATTTTATATACATTTTAAATGATTCAATTTCGATGTTTGATATATTTGATGATTGATATATTTGACGATTGATATATTTGATTTTCCTTGTCTGACTAATTGTTGATTAGTGATGATGATATAATGTTTGTGTAATTCACTTTGTGATTATTTGACTATACGTGACTATTTGACTACTTGATTCTATTTGATGTAAATACATGATTAGATACTCAGGTATGTATATATACTAGTTAAATAAATGTATATACTTGTATAATATTATGTGTAGCCTTGTGACATCATCACGATGGTAACTTGTGTACGAGTGATTCACCCCTTACAACAGTTAGTGCAGGATTCTAAGACCTCAAGTTGAAGTTCATTGAGAAAAGAAAAATGGCATTGTGAGAGACATTAAAATAAAGAACGTTAGTGCTGATTGGTGGTCTAGTTTTATTTTTGGAGTCCGAAGAGAAAGATCTCTTTGATATGTATTGATGACGTCATTGGAGTACTCTCTAGGTGATATGTATTTTTAGTGTTTGACCAGCTTGTGATCATTTCTGGGATAGAGTCTTCTGTAGGAATTTATATTTTATTATTTCATATTGAAAAATTGTACGATACTTATGTGAAATGAAAATGTTTTATATTTGAAAATCCTTTGAGCAAAATTACTAGATGATTGTTTGATATAAGTGATGCATATTATTTATGGGCTTACTTTAAATTTATATAAAGAGAATTTTGAAAACTTTCTTAAATAAAAATAATAGTGCTTATATTAGAGTACATTTCTCACTTATTACTTTCCTTTACCAAAAATAAATCAGCATGATTTTATTTGCTTGTATTTAAACATTTAAATCTGGGTAGAGAACTGTGACGCTCTTCTTTTCAGTCTCTGAAAAGGGGGTGTTACAATTAGTGGTATCAGAGCTGGTCGAGTCTTTCGGGAGTCTTTGGGGAATAGGTTCATGATGCTTTTGTTGTGTCATCTATGTTTGCTTTTGTTATGTGATCTTTGTTTGCTTTTGTGGTGTGATCTTTGTTCGGACTTGTTGGATTAATTGTAGTTAAGATAAAAGTGTTTTCATTCTAAGTTTGTATATGGGGTATAAGGATGGTCTAATCGTAATGGAAATTTTGTGAGTCATTTTAGTGCAGATGATGACAACATGGATATATGACAGAATGAGTAGAACTCCTGATGGTTAGTCAATTTTCTTTTTCTAAGTGTAGACTAAGAAACTACATTGAAAGATATTGATACTTTAAATTATTGAGAATATAGTTGGTTGACTAGTATAAATAAATAGATAATAATGGGATCTAATGATTTTCTATATGCATAACTAGTTCATAGAGAAGGAGTAATAATAGAGAATCATAGAAATATCTTAGAATGTTTAGGAAAACATTAGTTTTATATGACTAATAATTATGATAATGTTATGATAGACTTAGAGTATAGTAAGGTCTTGCTTGTTTGAGAGTCTTATGGATTGAAATTTTACTTCACTAAGAGAATCAATGGTCATATATGTAGGTAATTATGTAGTTCAAGAATATGTAACATTGTGTTAGCTTATGGCTAGTTGAATAATATGTGAGCATGGAATTTAGTAGACTTTAGTGCGGATGCCAATTTTTAGAAATGGTATTATGATAAAAAAAAAATCATAGTAAATCCTAAAGAAATTTAAGTAATAGTTTGTTAAGGTAAAATTTTAGGGACACGAGATTTTGCTTTGCTAGTCTTTGTTTTTGATGGTATAGGATTCCTTATGTTTTTTTTTAGTTATTAGGCTAACTGCCGCGTTGCTGCATTTTGTGGTTAGGTAAGTACAAATTGATTGTTTTGGTTTCTAGTATGGTGTATTGGTTTTGCTATGTTTTGTTTGTCATGCTATACTTGCACAATTTTTGTTTCTTGTTGTGTTTTCCCTATTATACTTATTGTAGTTATGTAGGAATTATTATAAATAAAATGGTGTTGTTTCAAAATTTTAAGAAAATAAATAAATTAAGACTCATAGTTAAGGTTAATTATGTTAAAATTGGAAGATCGTGTCTATGGTCAATTTTACTTTGGAGTAAGTTATGCGAAACAAACTAGTTCTATAGAATGAACCAATACAAGACTATTAGAGTAAATTTTAGAATTGATGAAATATGATTATTTTGATAAGTGAAAATAAAATATATTTTACCATGAGTTTGAGGTATTTGATTGTGGTTTATTTTAGAAAGTTTAATTTTAGTTATTAAGAATATGATTGAATACTTTTTGTTGGAAAATATAGCACACACTTGCTGCAATATAAGTAAATTATCTTTCTAAAGAAAAAGTATGAGTAGATTTTATTTTTTTTAGAAAAGAAAAAGTGAGTAGATTTAGAGTTAGTTGTAAGAACTATAGTTGACAAAAGAATTTCTATTGGATAGTATGGTTAAGGGAAGATATCTAAGTAATTTTGAAGACTTGAGCTTCAAGTAATGATATAGTAAATAATAAATTTTGAGGAGAGTAAAACAATATAAGTGGGGGTTTTAATATCGAAATGGTGTTGTGGTTTAAGTTGAGTGGTTCACTTTGAAATAGTGGAGAATATATAGTAGGTATATATTAATCCTATGAACTTCTTAGAAGAAGAATCTTTATTTTAGTTTTGGATGAAACTTTAGTTTCTACCAAGATAGAATTATAGTATAAGCATGACTAATCTTTGGATATAATTTTAATGGTATAGAAAGAGTTTGGGTGGTATATAGGAAAATCATATCAACCTTATACATAAATTGTCCTACCTTCGGTTGGATTTTTATTAGTGGAAGGGAGATTGATTTTTTTGGATTTATCGATTTTTAGATTATATACCGAGTTTAGGAAGAAAAAAAAAAGAAGAAGTTGGAGACTGAAAAATATTAACCGGATTATGAATTTTGATTTAGATATTAGAAATTTTCAATACATAGAATTGTGATTAATTTTGCAAGTGTAGAATGAACTTGTGTGGCATCTAAGTTTGAAAATTTAGCTTTATATAACAAAGATAAGAAAGTTGAAAGTATAGTGATTGGACTAGGAACTTTATTTGTAGATTAGAAAATTGCTAAGATTTAGAAATGTAGTTAAGATATAAATACATATATTTTTGAAGATAAATGTGAATTCAAAAATTAGTTATGGAAATTGAACTTATAGGAATGAATTTTATAAGTAGTATAGAGAATAGTGATAGTTAAGTTTTGATTATAATATATATATTAGGTTTGAAAGACCTATATCTAATGTTAAGAATAGTAAATATTACTATGGTCGCTGATATTCAATGTCAAGAACGGTAATGATAATATGATTTTAGTGTTAAGATAAATGATTTTTTTTAAAGATTATTAATAGTAGACTAGAAATAGTGAAGTCAAAATTTTTTACGATAAGTTTACTAGGTAGGTAGGGCTGTACTTGAAGTTTGATCTTTTTGGGGTGAGTTTAGATTTTAAATGTGTATAAAAGAAATTTTTAAGTTTTGATTGTAACTTTAGCAAGGCTATAGAAAATCATAGGAACATGATATATTAAAAGTTAAGTCTATTATATTTATCAAATGAATTCTTAGAGAAGTATCTATCTTTATTATTATTATTATTTTTGGGTAAGGAGATTATGTACATATGCTCTTAATTATATAATTCGAAGTTACTAAATTTCTCTAACTATAAGATAGTTGTCATAAATTTCTTTCATTACAAATTTTGAGGACGAAATTTTTTTAAGAGGGGTAGTAATGTAACACCCCAAATTTTATAAACTAGTATTTTCCTTATATTATTAATTTTAGTATTTTTATAAAATTAATTTGATCATTTAGTTATATTTTTATAATAGTTTGTGAAAATAATACATTCAATGAGTATTCAATATCATGTTAGTCCTAGTTACATGTCTAAAGTATGAGAATGTTTAAGTAATTATTTTCTTGGAAATGAATTTTAGATAAAGAAAATCTATAAATCTAATCTATTAATTTGATGTAAGTTGTGGTTGAAATTTTAGAACTAGCGGTGTAAAAGTACACACCATTAAATAGTTTATAAAAATATGACATTGTGATATCCTAATATTTTTGAATTATTTTAGGTGTGCTTTTGATAGTATTTTTACCTTGTGTAGACTGATAATTAATATTTTCTCTAGACTGTGAATTTAAGAAAAGTAATTTTAGAAATCAATCATGAAATATTTTAGTAGGCTATGATAAAAGTTTGGGCTTAAAATTCTACCGAATTTCGAACAGTAGTTTACTCAACAGTATAAATTTATATCGTAGAAAAAGAAAATAAAAATATCTTTTAGACCAGAAAAATATCTATGTTATTAAAATTAATTAAAAATAAAATGAAAGATTAGAGATAAGCATGCATTTAATTTTAAGATAAGAGCTACACCTATGCATACAAGGTGGCTAATTTTTCTTCACAAATTGAAAGTGAAAACGTGGACTGAGAATTTACCATGTAGCAGTAGAATTAGAAATCTATAAATAGGGTCTTAACATTCACTTTTTACACACAATTATCACTCTCACAACTCACACAAAGCTAGGAAATTCAATTAAGGTTTGAATCTCTTCTTTCTTTTCATTCTTCTTATACTTTTTTTTTTTCTTCTCGTTAAAGTTTAGTAGATAAACCAATGTTTTCTTTTATTGTCAGTTAGTTTTAGTTAGTTAGGTAGTAACAAAGCCTTTGTCTAATTCTCACCATGATCATGTAACACAATAAAAGATGAAAGTTTCATTGTTTTACTTTTATTCAAGTCTTGTGATTAGAAAACCAAGTCTCTTTCATTCATTTTAAAACCTTTAATTACTCTACCTTATTTTCAATAGCTTTAAAGTTTGGTTTCTTTAACCCTTAACTAATATGTAGCTTTGTCAGATTGTAAATAAAACAGAGGACCTGTTAAATATATATATTTTCATGACTTTAGTTACATAGTTCTTCTAGTTTTTAACTTAGGCAATTGACTAATGTTTTCTTGTACATCTATAAGTGTTAATTAAGCAAAGTTTAATTATCTAGCTAGATAGTAACATAATTGAGTCCTTCTGAAGATAAAATTTTGAACTAATATGATGAGCTATAAAATATCAAGTGTTCTGTTTCATATACACGTATGAAAATAAGAAGTAGATGTCATGTAATACTCTTAATTAATTTAGGTTCCAGTTCTTGAATGATTTCTTTTAATACATTAGTATTGTTAGGATTTAATTATAATTCTAGTTAGTTAAGAAATAGTTGTTTTGATGAGTTGATAGGTGTCCTAGATGAAGGTGATCGCTCAAGTTATTTTGGGAAGCTTCGAGGTAAGGGGAATCGCTAATAATAAGTTTCGATGAGCACAAGAAATGTGTTACTTGTATATAGATTATTAGTTATAACTAGGGGTGTTGTGTACTTTATATAGTAATTTATATTCATTAAGGTATATGCAAAATGTTAAATGATGAGTGATTGATTTTAGTTTGATTATATGTGTGAATAAATCTTCTTCAATATATGATTTGAAAATGTTTATGTGTTTGAGTGTTATGGTGAAAAATTGAGGTTAACTCTCATAAGTTGTATGGTGAGTTTTGAGGATTAATATGTCAAGTTGATATTGACAAAGAAAATTTAAGTTGAAAAGTTGAACAGATAATCACCTTTGATAGGTGAAGAGCAAAACAGGGTGTTTCTTACAGTACTATAATGTATGTAAGACTGAGGATAGGTTCGGCTAGGTCGCCTCAAGACCTAATGGGGATCACCGGCGTTTTGAACTCCTACCAATAGTCAGAGATAGCCACTCTGACTGGAGGAAATCATACAACCCGACGTGGTGAAACCTGACTGTGCAGGACTATCTATAATAAGGTGTAGCGCTCGGGCCAGAATGGTTGAGACATATTTGATATATGTTGATTTGCAAACGACCATGTTATGGCAGTTGAAACGGCCTTACGCTCATAATAGAGGTCTCCATGGAGTAGGTTGAATAAAGATAATACTAACCAAATTAGAAGACTAACTTCGAGTGAAGAATTATGATTAGATTTTATATACATTTTAAATGATTCAATTTCGATGTTTGATATATTTGATGATTGATATATTTGACGATTGATATATTTGATTTTCCTTGTCTGACTAATTGTTGATTAGTGATGATGATATAATGTTTGTGTAATTCACTTTGTGATTATTTGACTATACGTGACTATTTGACTACTTGATTCTATTTGATGTAAATACATGATTAGATACTCAGGTATGTATATATACTAGTTAAATAAATGTATATACTTGTATAATATTATGTGTAGCCTTGTGACATCATCACGATGGTAACTTGTGTACGAGTGATTCACCCCTTACAACAGTTAGTGCAGGATTCTAAGACCTCAAGTTGAAGTTCATTGAGAAAAGAAAAATGGCATTGTGAGAGACATTAAAATAAAGAACGTTAGTGCTGATTGGTGGTCTAGTTTTATTTTTGGAGTCCGAAGAGAAAGATCTCTTTGATATGTATTGATGACGTCATTGGAGTACTCTCTAGGTGATATGTATTTTTAGTGTTTGACCAGCTTGTGATCATTTCTGGGATAGAGTCTTCTGTAGGAATTTATATTTTATTATTTCATATTGAAAAATTGTACGATACTTATGTGAAATGAAAATGTTTTATATTTGAAAATCCTTTGAGCAAAATTACTAGATGATTGTTTGATATAAGTGATGCATATTATTTATGGGCTTACTTTAAATTTATATAAAGAGAATTTTGAAAACTTTCTTAAATAAAAATAATAGTGCTTATATTAGAGTACATTTCTCACTTATTACTTTCCTTTACCAAAAATAAATCAGCATGATTTTATTTGCTTGTATTTAAACATTTAAATCTGGGTAGAGAACTGTGACGCTCTTCTTTTCAGTCTCTGAAAAGGGGGTGTTACAATAAGCACATTAGTCATTGTAATTTCAACACAATCTTGATCAATAATAATTCTCCCTTTACTCTCTCAATTTCCATCATTCTCTCATTGTTGATTTCCCTCATTCTCCTTTCAAGTTCTAACATAATTCAATGCATTCTTGTAGTGTTAAGATGATGATGAACATGTAACTCAATCACTTGATGAACATGTAACTACAAACTATGTGTAATTCAATTTGAACATGTAACTATCTTATCATTTGAATGAAATTTTGGCATTACCCTTATAAAGTCCTCTTTAATGTCCTCCCAAAATTCTTTCTCAAAACTAAAATTCACACCATTAGATCCTGGACTTTTAAAATTTTGCAATTGTAGACTTTCTCTTCTAAAAAATATCGAACGAATTCCTCTTTTTAAACTTTAAAAATGCATGTTAGCTAGGATTGGTTAAACCGCTCTTCTAATTATAGAGTGATTCTAAAAATGATCAACAATTGTAT
Organism: Trifolium pratense; assembly: GCF_020283565.1. NCBI lineage: Eukaryota > Viridiplantae > Streptophyta > Magnoliopsida > Fabales > Fabaceae > Trifolium > Trifolium pratense. The sequence continues at coordinate 14,784,224 of NC_060065.1, read as the reverse complement.
GCATTTGCTAATATAAAAAAAAAACAATGGTATGCATTCTTTATTCGTCTATTTCATTCAATTGTCTACCGTTCTTCTCCAAAGTTAAGATTTTTATTTTTTATTTTATCATCAGTATTCGGCTTATTGGACCGCCTAATCTGGTTATGAGTAATTCTAGTATCAAGTGGTTTCAACCCCTCCGATCGTAGTCGCAGGAAATCGTGATTCTCTATCAAATACTTAAATTCACATCTCCTTCTTTTAGCCATCCAACTCTCAATTTATTTTAAAATTAAAACTATAAAAGAAATGAAAATTTATTGCGCATAAACCCGAATTAATGAGAATATCGACACGGTTCAATCTAACGACATGACATGATCTTTGCCGATTATGAGTTAGGAGGCCCAAAAAGAGATTGACATTTCCGATGAGTTTGTGTGTAGACCAACCATTAATAGTTTTCGTTAAATTAGGTTGACAAGGACATTGCATTATGCTTCCTCCATCCTAAAACAATTGTTTCCGTTGATTGTTGAAATTTATTTTGACCGTATTTTTTTTCCTAATGTATAAAGACAAATATTATTAGCAAATAAGATCTTGTTTGATTTGTCTCAAATCTCAATGAATATTTTCACAATTTTAAATTTTTATAATTTTTCATAAAAGAAAACTAAAAATATTAATGATTCATATTATGCATTGGTACGTGTAAGGATTATTATTTTGGGAGGCAGGTAATATATATACAAAGTCAAGTTTAAACTCAACTTATTTTTCTTTATCAACAATTAACAAAGTAACACGTGGCCTGTGGACAGGAAGTTTCTCAATTTTGATGATTGAGAACCAATTACCTGAATCAAAAACATTTGCCAAAGGAAACAGCCACAAAAGTTCGTCACCTCGCACGTGCCTGTCCCTACCTCACCCTTTAACCTTGTCACGCAAGTGTTCTTCGGTGGGTCCCATTTGTATCCCATTATTCCCAAGGTTATCAAAACCGGACCGGACCGGCCGGTCGGACCGGTCGGACCGTGAACCGGTCATGAAAACGGTTCGGTTTTGAGCAAAAACCGGATAGGAAACCGACCGGCAAAAAACCGCTTGAACCGGGGTCGAACCGGGTCGAACCAGTGAACCGGCCGGGCGGTTCAAGCGGTTTTGCAGTTTTTTTTATTTTTTTTTAAAAAAAATAGGGCAAACGACGTCGTTTTAACATTTTTTTAAAAAAAAAAAATATGAAACAAAACAACGACGTCGTAGGAATAGGAAAGATTTTTGTTTTACATCTATTCTTCATTTGGTTTGAATTATAAATTTTATTTTATTTTGACTTGTGATATTTTATCTTTTTAATGTGTGAAATTATGAAATATTGAGCAATTATTCATATATTTTTATTTATATATTAATTAAAATATATATTTAATTAAAAACGGTTCGACCCCCGATTGAACCCGGTCCGACCAATTGAACCTTGAACCGGTGAGCTCGCCGGTTCGATGACCGGTCCGGTTCTGACAACCTTGATTATTCCTCTTTCCCATCCAAAAGTAAAAAGGAAAAAAAATGAATATTTTTTCCTAAAAAGAACTGTGCAATGTCATATTGCAGAAACAGGAAAGTGGATCTGTTTTGGATTTTAATGTGACAACATGGCACCCCATAGTCGGCACTCGGCAGGTATAACGTGGCAGTTACCCTAGTTGTCTGTCAGTTATTTAAGATCTTAACTATTTGTTTATTTTTTAATTTATTACTTCAACTTCGATATTTTTATTCCCTTATTATCAAAAAAAAAAAAAATTTCCTTTTTGTAATTCTTTAAAACAAATTAGTACTGTAACATTTAGTAAAAAAAATAGTAACATCAAATTTTTAATTAATTCCTGAATAGAAAAATCTTATCAAATTTATTGAACGTTTCGTTTAGGTACTACTACTCCGCATTATTTAACGTAAATTGACCGCTAAGAATAGTTTTAAAAGTAAATATAATTAAATGCCATTAATTAATCTTCCCAATACTGATTTAACTTTTGAAAAAACATGACCAAAATTAAAGATACTACCACCACCAGTATTAAAACTTAGCGCTAAAAATAGCACGTTATTACTGAAAATAGCGCTGAAAACATACTATAGCTATAATTATACAGCTGGATGGATTGAAACTTAGCAATCCATTAATAGACAAAATCTTACAATAAAGAAAGTAGCATAAAAATCAATCTCTATCACTCTCTCCTATAATAGTACACATAATATTTAATACTATTTAAAATTAAAATAATAATACATTAATTAAGTAGTAATCCTGAAAATAAACCCTACCTTTATATATAACCTTGACACCTCGCTTGCATGCTTGTTTGCTGTCGCTTATTCATTTTCGTTACCCACTTACCCCTCTCTCTATCTCTCTTATATATCCTTCTCTGTTTGTTCTAAAACCAAAATTCAAAAACCTTTCAAGTGAAGAAGAAGAAAATGACTGTGGAGACTCACCGTCTCAACCTTTTTCCTTCTCAACTCCTACCCAACAACAGGTACAATATTTTTATTAAAATTTTCAAAGTTACCAAATTTTTAATCCAAATTTTTTTTTTTTAAATTTCTTTGTTATGATTTTGCAGAGACATGAACATTCATCCCACCGACACAAGCTTCATGAACATGTACAATTACTCCTCACTACTTCCACTTTCCGGCACCACCACCACCGTGTCGGAGAATCTCATCCCTTCGCAACCACCGCCGTACAATCCTTTCATAAGTGATAACCTTCTTCAAAAAATCTCCGCCATGAAATCCGACAGCATCCTCACTTGCAACAACAATAACAACAACGTTGTCTCGTTCCCACGAAAACGTTCTAGAGACTCAATCAATAACTACCCTTTCGTTTCTTATAAGAATAGCGGAAATTTCTCCTTCCTCGGTGAAGATTTTTCTCAAAACATCAACAACCAAAACACCTACATCGACAGCATCATTTCTCAACATGTAATTTCTTTACCAAAAAAGATAATTTTTTTTTTAATTTTTTCTTTTTTGTTTCTTAACTAACCATTTTTATTTTATTTTTGGTGTTTGTTTTAGACGGAGAAAGTGAGAGTTGAATTGGAAGAAAAGAGAAAACGACAAACTCGGTTGATAATGGAAGCAATGATGAAAAGATTAAAAGCTAAAGAAGAAGAAATAAAAAAGATTGAAATAATGAACATGATGCTTGAAGAGAGAGCAAAATCACTATGCATGGAGAATCAAATATGGAGAGAAATAGCACAAAGCAAAGAAGCAACAGCCAATGCACTCCGGAACAATCTTGAACAAGTCCTTGAACAGATGACAAACGGTGGCGGCGAAGATGCCCCCGTCGTGCCGGAAGAGGATGCTGAGTCATGCTGCGGAAGTAATGATGAAAATTTCAGGTGGCGCACTGTAGCAGATTGTGCGCAGGATAAGGATGAAGGTAGAGTGATGATGATGAATGGTGGTTGCAGTGAAAAGAAGAGATTGTGCAGGAATTGTGGTAAAGGAGAATCGTGCGTACTGATTTTACCTTGCAGACATCTCTGTCTATGTACTATGTGTGGGGCTACGGTTTATACTTGTCCTATCTGTAAATCCTTCAAAAACGCTAGTTATCAGGTTAACTTAAGTTAAGTTTAGGAATTAGGAAGAAAAATGCTAGCTAACTTAACTTTTTTTGCTGGATATAATGGAATGGTAGGTCTTTTTTGTGGTTATTGACTAGTCTTATGGTGCATAATCAACATAAATCTTGAATCATGTACAAGTTAAAATATGATGATAATGGTTTTATATGTTAAATAGTTTAATCCAATCTTTTCAGCACGTCTCTTTTCCAATGATCTTATATAATGTTAAAACCAAATTTTTTCTAACTTGCTTCTTGGTTCTGTTTTTGTGTGTCGTCATGCACCAATAGGCTTTTCCAGATTACAGTTATATTTCAATTTTAAATTACGTCGTGCATTTGTAGAACCTATTTTTTTGTCCTTGAAAACGATAAAAAGGAGCTGTGAAGCTTTTACCTTATTGGCGACCCCATAACACAAGATAGTTTGAGTTCATAAGCCCCCTTAAGCGACTTTGTAGTAATAGAGAATGAGCAAGCAAGTAGGGGACCTCTATAAAGAGGTAGCAAGGTACTACAAGGCCGCAATTGCAGACAGTATTCTTGCTTACGAGTATGATGAACAGCTCTTATCGGCTTGAGTAGGGGTGGACATGGTTCGGTTTTGGAAGAAAATCGAATCGAACTTCACCAAACTATTTTCAAAATTCATAGTAACTGAACCGAACTATTTATCTTTCGAACTGAACCGAACCGAACTGTTAAAGTGGTTTGGTTTTATGATTTTGAACCAAACCATAACTAATTTTTCACTAAAAATAACCGAATCATTAAATTAAATCGAACCGAACCAAACTGATAACCATGAACCGAACTGTTTCGGTTCAGTTTTAAAATTGTTAGGTGTGGTTCAGTTTTTTTGGTTTGGTTCAATTTAGTTTGGCGGTTCGATTTGGTTTTTGGGTTTTTTTTTGCCCACCCCTAAGCTTGAGCCTTCTTTTCAAGCTGATTAGAAATTTAATAAGAGAAGAAAATCGCGTTGAAAAGATTTGGATTCGAGGCTTGCTAAGTGAAGTCAACAAACAAAGATAAAAAGCTTTCTCTGAGAAAGCGTCTGTTCATGTCATGGTCCGCTGGAGATGTACTCACTTTAACTTTTTTATCGAGTCTTAACAAAAGTTTACTACTCCATCCATCCCAAAATGAGTGAGCCATTTTGATTATATGCACTATTCACATATCTTGTTTTGATCTTTTTCTACTAATAAATAAAAACAAATATTAGCATATAAGATGTTGGATTCATCTCGATGAGTATTTTCAAAGTATTATAATTTTTTAGTATTATAATTTTTAGTATTCACTCATTGTGGGACGGAGGGAGTAATAAATTTGTCTAACTTATATGTGATTATTATTTTTTTTGAACAAGCTAAAATGAGATATATTAACAAAAAGCCTCCTCAGCACAAGATGTGCCGAGAATGACTACAAGAGTTTACAAAAAGTCATAGTAAGAAATACAAACAATCATACAAGGCCCAAACATAAAAGGGGACTAGACCACCAACTATGGTAGTTTAAGACTAAAGTATCACTCGTCGTCTTCAACCACCTATAGGAAAAAAGCTTGATCTTGTCCAATAACTGATGAATAGTATTAGCTGAGCCATTGAACAACCTGTAATTTCTTTCCATCCACACAACTCATACGCTAGCAAGCCAAATGAGTTTCAAAAAAGACCGTCGTGCTCTAGAAAACACAGCTCACGGAATAGGAATCACGCCCTCCAGAGTAGCCCCACCCACTTGAATCACAGAAATAACATTCCCACGACGACGACCTGCCAAAACAGAATGAAAATACTTCGAGTTCGCATCTCCTTCCTTAAGCCACAGCGAGCGAGATTGTTGCCAACTGATGCTAGCATGCATCCGAGAAAACGAGTGAATATCCGCGGTGACCCCATGAAGCTCCGCTAACTCCTCTCCAGACAGGTCCTCTTCCTCCCCCTTATGGTCTAAAACCGACAGCCGGTCTTTCAGAGAATCAATACGACTAGGTAGGTTTCGGACATGCCTCTGATGCCAGTCTTTCAGAGCCACCTTTAACATCTTAAATTTTTCTTTAAGAACATACCCACCCCAACCATCTATCTGAAACGAATTCCATTTCTCTCTCACAAACAACTTGTAACCAGGCACATCTTTCCAACACTTGAGCATCCTAAGAGGTCGGGGTCCCCAATCCTCCTTATTCGTAGAAAGAACCAGCGGACAATGATCAGACAACCCCCTCAAAGTAGCCACTTGTTTAAAATTAATATACATTTAATATAAAACATAATTTAATAATAATCACATATAATTTAAATGTATATTAATTTTTAATATTCATTGTTTTTTTTCTGGTGCATATTTTTAATATTCATTGTAAATTGGTGATATTTGATGTAAAAAAAAATAATACATTTAAAAAAGGGTAGATGATCTTAAAAGGGTTTTTATAATTAGCAATAGAGAATAAATTTATTAAATAATCGATGATTTTAGTCTATAATATAAATTAAATATAACAGTTATTCAACAAATATGAGAAATGTAATTTTGTTTATTGTTGTTCGAGTCCTTTCGTGCTTCCTCTTTCATCCTCGTCCTCATCAGAAGGAAAACTAGTTACACACGGAAACGTCGATTGTCGTCGCACCGTTCTAAACCTTCGTCGTCATGTAGTCTTTGTTTGAGACACGAGAGAACACAAATTTGGGATGAGGACGGTGGTAGTGATGGTCGGTGATGAAGGATGGTGGTGGTAAGTTATGGAGGTGGTGATTGTTGGTGACGCTGACAAGTGTTGGGTTTGGGCTCTATTCCTATGTGGAGAAAAGTCCAAGTTTATTAGCTCATTATGTCTCACTTATATAAGTCGAGATTGGTCATACTAGGGTTATCATGTGAGTAAATTTTGTGAGAGAACAATCTTCAAAAGGAGGGAAAAGAAGAGTGAAAGAAAATCTCTTATTCCGCACAACATCCTCACTAAAGCATCGGTTTTCGATTCGTTAACCATTGGATTTCGCTCAAATTTGGAGGGCATGTTCACAACACATCAGGCCAACTTTTGATCGTTGGATCTTGAAAACTAGGTCTGGTTTGAGAGAATATCTACTTGCAGTACACCGGGTTTTTTGGGAAAATTTTCAGCTTCTTGTTCTTGTTTTGAAAATTTTAGTGTTTTGTTGTTTGATTGGTTGTTAGCACTAGTTTATTCCTCACTTGGAGACTCTCTTGTCCTTATTTGTTTATAGGGGAGCTATTTATTTCGTCTTGACGACCCGTGATTTTTTACTCTTACATTGAGAGTTTTTCACGATAAAATTTTGGTGTTTTTATTTTGCTATATTGGTTGCTTTTATTTGTTGTTGATCCTCATTGGTTCCTACAAGTTTCGGGAATCTTAATTCCACTGTATATTGCACCATTAACACGAGAAATGGCAGCCGACTGGCAAGACAATGGTGATGCCGACAAGAGAAATGACGGTCGCCTGCAAGATATTGCAAGAAATAGTAAAGATAAAAAAAATGAAAAAAAATAGGCTTAACTACACATTTGGTCCCTTACGTTTATTTTAGGTTTCAATTTGGTCCCTTACGTTTAAAAAGTATCAATTTGGTCCCTTACGTTTATTTTAGGTTTCAAGTTAGTCCTTTCCGTCAATTTTGTCACATGTGGCAGTCAATTTGCATATGTGGACTGACACGTGGCACTTGGACACAGTGACACGTGTACTGTTCAAACGTTGAAAGTGACAAAACTAACGGAAATGACTAACTTGAAACCTAAAATAAACGTAAGGGACCAAATTGATACTTTTTAAACGTAAGGGACCAAATTGATACTTTTTAAACGTAAGGGACCAAATTGAAACCTAAAATAAACGTAAGGGACCAAATATGTAGTTAAGCCAAAAAAAAAAAAAAATGTATGTATATATGAATAGTGTTTATTATACATTGTAGTATTTGTTTGAAGGCATCGCTAACATGCAAGACTTCATCAAGTCTTTCATGATGCACAAGTTGCAAATATTATTATAATGAATATAAATTTTATAAAATTTATCGTTTGATTGAAAATTTATATCATAAATCATTTATAATTAAAAAAAATAAAAATCATTTGATATGTTATTGAGCCTTATCAAGATTAACGGTATTCAATTAATTAAACCGTTAATTTTGATGGTTCTCAATAAGATATCAAATGATTTTCGATTTTTTTAAAAAAATTATGAATAATCTATACAATATAAATTTTCAGTTCAACGATGAATTTTGTAAAATCCGTATTCGTTATAGTTATACAGATGACTTGTGTGAAATTAACATTTCTGCTATTTACTCCCCTGTCCCAAAATATAAACTAGTTTGACTAATGCACGTATGTCAACGCACAATTTTGATCACTAATATCTTTAATTTTCTATTAGTAAAAATTATAAAAACTTGAAATTTTGAAAATACTCATCAAAATAAATTAAACAAGATCTTATATGCTAATATTTATATCTATATATTATTAAAAGATATGATCAAAACAAGATAAATAAATAGTATCATTTAATCAAAATAACTCTTGTATTTTGGGGCGGAGGGAGTATAATATTCCTATTTTTTATAAAAGGGTATCCGACAGCTAGGTGTAGTGCTCTCCAATAGAGAAACTAGATACTCCACCACAACAATGAAATCAGAGTATCTCAATTCTCAAGTATTTAAGACACACGCAATTGCAAAGGAGCGCGTGATAAAGTCAACGATGACATGAAAAAGAAAGAAAAGGGCGTAAGGCAAAATCTGACACGTACAACGCGCGCAAATGTCGCTGTTTTTATTTGATGATGATGATGATGAAGAGTGGCCATTTTTCTACTGCGTCAGTCACCGAGCAGCAATGCGTTTTTGGATTGAAAGCTGTGCGCAAAACGACACCAAAACAGGTTGTTGTTCCTGTAACCCGCCAAAAAAGGACATTGATTTTAGACAGACAGATGCAGTAGTATTGCTTGGGAATCTTCAAAAGCTATGTATTGTGGTCACAGAATATTGCCGATTGCGTGCAGATAACGACGGCGTTTTCTTTGATCCGTGTTTATAGGGACTACACAAAGTCGTGCAAAAATAATTATCGTACTAAGTTGCTGGGAACGAACGAACGAACGAGGGTTTTTGACTGTATGGGTAGAGCTGTCAAACTCCCTTTGGGGACATACGAAAAAAATTATGTTTAATAGTATTAATGTAAAAATTATTTACAGTTGCATATAATTATATCTCAATAAAATTAATAATTATGAAGAATTAATACATTAAAGTAATTAAAAAATCGAGCTCATAAATGTATAGCCCAACAATAACTAGGTCGTGCCATGCTAGCCCATATATATTATCTAGCCCACCAGGCCGGGCCAGCCCATTTGAGAGCTCTATGTATGGGTACAGAAACATATGCACAAGCTAATTTTTTAGGAATGTCAAATTTTAAGTTTAGGCAAATGCTAACGAGTGCCCCGTGCATTTTTAAGATTTTAAATAGTAGGAAGTTTTTTACTTATGGAAATACGTAAAGTCAACGCATTGAAAGTTATAGTGTTTAATTTTTAGAATAAAAAGTTTCTTTAAATCGAAAAGTTTTATAATAATTTAAATATTTTATTTTATTTTTTTATATTTGATCCTATATAAAAAAAATATTAATTAATAAGGCAAATGCTAACGAGTGTCCATGGACACTCTTTAAGACCTTAAATAGAAAGTTTTTTATAGAATTTTTATACGAATGTGTAAAATCAACACATTGAAAGCTGTAGTATATAATTTTTTTTAAGAAATTTTGTTCTTTAAATAGAATGCTTAAAGAAAGCCCTGATGACACTCGTTAGCAAGATCCACTTAATAAAAGTTATGTAATGTTTCAACGGAAAGGACTAACTAATTCAAACATTAAGAACTTGAAGGACAAACTTAAAACAATTAACACATAAAAGACCAATTTAAAATCTAAACCAAACGTAAGAGACTAAACTCTGTTTGGTAAAAACGGATAACTAATAAGCAAATTTATAAGTAATAGCTTATGGCATATAGTTCATAAGTTAATTGAAGTGTTTGGTAAAATTAATCGTTGAACTGACTTATAAATGTATAATGATATAAAAGACCATTTTTAATTCATAAGAAAGTTCATATCAAATTAATATTTAAGATACATACAATTTAGTAATTTAATATATATTTTATATATTATTATTATTATTATTATTGACGATAAAGTGCTTATAGCATATCATTGATTAAAATGTGTTCAATACCATCGGAAATATCATCCATAATTTGGACATTAGCTAAAAATGGGACCGCCGTAGCTAAAAATCGGGAATATATTATTATTATTATTATAATAGATTTAACTACACATTTAATCCCTTATGTTTATTTTAGATTTCAATTCAGTCCTTTTCGTTTAAAAAATATCATTTAGTCCCTGATGTTTCCACCGTTTACATTAGTTAGTCATATCCGTCAGTTTTGTACATGTGGCAAACGGTTTGCATATGTGGAAGACACGTGGACACTTGGACGCTTTGACATGTGTATAGTTCAAACATAAGAGACCAAATTGAAACTTAAAATAAACGTGCAAAATGTGTAGTTAAACCATTATTATTATTATTATTTTGGCGTAGTGTTTTTGGTTACCGGTGTTTTAAAAGAATGAAATTATTATTATTATTTATTATTTTGGTAGAGAAGAATGAAATTATTATTATTATTATTATTTGCTACCTACAGTTAAGTCATAAATAGAAAAAAAAAAAAAAAAGTAATGAATACTGTTTTTAATTTTTGTTCGAAAATCTATCTTGTATGCAAAAAAAACCGTACAAAAAAAAAATGTTTGTGTCGGATTTTTTGTCGCTAATTATCGGTCTCTAATTTAGTCTCTATAATCATGTAGCGACCGATTTAGTGATCAAATATTTTATTGACTTTGACACTAGAATTTTTTTCTCTAATTCGGTCTCTAAAGCGACCGAAATATTGGTCACTAATTACCGGTCTCCAATTCGATCTCTATAATTACATAGTGATCGATTTAGTCACCAAATATTTTTGACTTTATACGCTTGAAATTTTGGTATCTATTTCGGTCTCTAAAGTGACCGAAATTTTTCGGTCGCTAATTTGGTCTCTAAACGCGAACTTTCTAGTAGTGAATGTATGTAGATCAATAACGCGAGTTCGAAAGTTTCGTTGGAGATTCAAAAGATAAAGGACAAGCGCGCCAAACCAGGAGTTTTCCCGCCAAAAATTCAAATTCAAATTCAAATAGCAAGTGAACATTGGAGCGAACGGTTTTTGACGGTTATCCAAAGACAGTTGTCCTACATGTGACTCACATTTAAAGATCAAACATGGTTACTCGAGTTTTAAAATTTTCTTATAAATAGAAGAATCTTACGTTGTTTTAGGATTTCATTTCCAAGATAGAAAATGCACTGCCTAAAACAGAAACACATCCGCACGCTAAAATACAAAACACACAACGATAACTTCTTATGACGGTAAATCTCAATTGATGTATGAAACTCAATTTATTTTAATGCAATTTACTTTTTCAAATCATAACATTTTAGATTACGACACTAATCATTTAACAAATATGAACCAATTATAAACCTGATGAGAGGAACTCACAAAAGATTTAAGGCTTAAATGGAGTTTTGATCCCCCTATTTTTAATTTTTTGAAGTTTTAGTCCCTCTATTTTAAAATACAACTTTTTGGTGCCCTTAATTCAATTTTTTTTTACTTTTGATCCCCTCTTCAATTTAGATGACGTGGTTAAATTAATTATAACTTGACAAATGACATGTATATAAATCAAAGTACATATGTGAATATTATTTAATTTAATTTTTTAAAAATATTATAAAATATTTATATTCATTAATTTTTTTTTACACAGATTCATTAAAATGTTATTTACCTCAAAAAAACCTATTATATAATACTTTAAATATTATGTAATATATTGATTATTGAAATTGAATTAAATAATAATGACATATAATTGTTTAATCCACATGTTATTTGCCACATCATAATTGACCTTGCCATATCATTAAATTTGACTTCCAATTGGAGTGAAGGACTTAAAAGTAAACAAATTGAAATAAGGAGACCAAAAAATTGGTTTTCCAAATAGGTAGACCAATACCTTACAAAATTAAAAATAGGGGGACCAAAAGTGCATTTAACACAAAATTTAACACAAGTCCTAAATTGACCGTTGAATTCATTATATTGAACGTACTAAAAATATATAACATTGCGTTTGTCCATGGTACAACTATAAAAAATATGAAAACACCTATTTTATTTTCGATTATAAAATATATTATCGTTCTTTATCTTCTTGGTATAGTTTTGTCCTATCATGTACTGTGATATTCAGTACTTATTGTTTTGCGAATAAAACACACCTTAATACTCTAATGATGATAAATCACGGTCAGCAATTAGTTATTGTCAAAAAAAATATTGCTTTTTTTTTGACAAAGTAAAAAAAAATGCTTAGTTGGAACTTTTAATTTTTTATTTATGATCTTATTAATGAACCGTTGCTTTCGTTACTTTAAAGCGTAATACAAAAACATGGACGGTTGTTTAAAAAAAAACAAAAACAAAAACATGGACGGTTAATAAAGTGTAATAATATTTTCTCTAAAAAATAGTGTAATACTCCATCCGATCCTATATATAAGAAAGGAGTTTTCTAACTTAGACCCTAGTTAGGTCTAAGTTAGCAAGGTGCACCTTTTGAGTTGGACAAAAATACCCTTTTTTTTTTTTTTGAAACAATAGAGCAACTGGGGCATGTATGTAATTTGCATCATAAAAATACCTTTTTTTTTTTTTTTTTGAAACAATAGAACAACTATTACATTTTTTAAATTTCTTCCAAATTTCGACCTCATTTTACGTGCGAATCGAACGCCGATTTCAAAAACTAATACCGGAAACCTTTGTAAAATTGAAAAACGATCAAAATCCATATAAGAAACGTCGAGTTTCGTTGAGTATTGAGGGAGATCGAACCGGGTCAAAAACCGGGTCGCACGACCCGTTTCTGCATAAAACGGGTGGGAGGGACGATGAACAGTGCGCGTCGCCCAAGCCCACTCTCACCGGCGGCGCGTGGGGGCGCGTGCGGCCTCAGGGAGGCTCTATTTTTTTTTTAATTTTTTCATAATAAAATAGTAGATAATATTCTGGAAATTTTGGTATATTGTATGAAATTTTTGGAGACCCGAAACTATTTTTAGTTAATTAAATGAGTAAAAAGGTAATTAAAAATATTATAATTCCATAAAAAATTTCCAAAATTTTATGTAAAGTACTATGAATTATTTAGAACCCTCTTGTGTACCTCACTCTCCCTAGTTCAAGTCATGAAATTATTTTCACAAATTCCGCTGATTATTTAAAACCATTTAACAAATAATAATAATAATTTCATAGATTTGTACTCTGAAACCAATTGTGTTTTTATTTGTTTCTAATAAAATATTAGATAATATTCTGGAACTTTTGGTATATTTTATGAAATTTTTTGAGACCTGAAACTATTTTTCGTTAATTAAATGAGATAAAACGGTAATTAAAAACTATTGTTTGCTTCTGAAACCATTTAGCTGGAAGAATGGTTTCAGAGAGTTATACTGTGAAACCATTCTAGCAGTAAAATGGTTTCAGAAGCAAACAATTAAAAATCAACTCCCCTGAAACCATTGTACCAGTGAAATGGTTTCAAAGTACAACGCTCTGAAACCATTGTACCAGCTAAATGGTTTCAGAATGGTTTCAGAAGCAAACAATTAAGAAATTACTCACTGAAACCATTCTACAAGTAAAATGGTTTCAGAGAGTTATACTGTGAAACCATTCTACCAGCTAAATGGTTTCACAGTATTATATAAAGATAATTAAAGGTAGTGAAAAATTGAGTTTTTTTTTTGTGTCCAAATCAAACGAACCAAGTCTCTATTTGTAGACAAAAAAAAATTATGAATTTTGGTATAAAAATAAAAAAATAAAAAATTAATTTACAACGAAATAATTGAGTTTAAATTATTAAATGAAAAAAAAAACACGCCAACCACCCAGCAGTTGACACGTGTCCTGCTTTTTTTAAATGAAATTTTCTCTCTCCAGGCGCAGGTCTAGTGTGGTGCACGCGTTGGCTTATCATGGAGATGGATGATCTGGACTGTCTGATTGATCCGACAGCCATGATGAGATCATCGCTTGGCCGTCTGATGGAAATCAACGGTCTGTAACGGTGGTCCTGCGGTAGGCGCGCGACACTGGATCAGCGCCAATATGTTTTTTTTTTTTTGTTTTAAAAAAAGAAAGGGTATTTTTGTCCAACTCAAAAGGTGCACCTTGCTAATTTAGACCCAACTGGGTCTAAATTAGCAGCCCCCTATAAGAAATATTTTGAAATTATTTTTTTTGGTCTTTTTTTTATAAGAAACATTCTTTAAATTTATTTTTTATTAAATAGATAATCTCTTGTATACCCTTAGGGTCCGTTTGATTTGCTAAAAAATAAGGGACTGGACAGGACAACTGTAGTTGTACTGTGTTTGATTGTAAAACTGTTTCAGGAACTGGACAAACTGGGAGGCAATGGACAGGACAAAAATAGAATTTTTTGTCCCTCACTAAATCACAGCACAACTTTTTGTCCGCAGTACAAGTTGTCTAAAATGTCAAAATACCATTTTATTAACAAAATATCGTATAAGACAAAAAAATGTTCAATATCTCAAAAGTTTGTTCTGTGCTGTTCTGTCATGTGTTGTGCTGTTCTGTCTTGTACTGGTCTGTCCAGTACTTACCCTTTAACAAATCAAACACACCCTTAGGGTCTGTTTGGTTCGGGGGTTTTGGAGAGGAGAGGAGGGGAGGTGAGAGGATATTTTAAATTAATTGTGTTTGGTTCAATTTTTAGGAGGAGAGGGGAGGTGAGATGAGGTGAGCAAAATCCTTCCAAAACTCAATTTTTGCTTCCCCACAAATTGCGGGATTTGGAGGGGAGGGGAGAGAATATTTGTTATTATGATTTTAATTATATTAACATAATTGTCCTCATAATTATTTTAAAATACCAAAACTATCCTATTTTGTATGTTCTAACTTTTTTTTTTCAAATCTTTTTGTTACATATACTCAGAATTTTTTTTCCTGCGTAAAAAATTTACTCAGTATTTTTTTTTTACCTTGCATAAAAACTTTTGTGCTAATTTCTTATAACCATTTATTTTTTACGAAAGTTTTTTTTATAGGTTACATAATCATCTTTTCTTTTGTTTTCAAATATGTTCTTGTTACGTATTACAAGCATGTTGTTTGTTATTTTTTTTACGTAATTTTCTAAATTTATTTTTTATTTTTCTTAACAAAGTTATTTATGAAGTATAGTTTTTTTTTTACTATATGAACTATAGTTTTAAAATTATGAGACTATGTTAAGATTACAAAGAATAAAAAAGTAAAATAATTTTAAAATTCCTCCCCTTCCCCTCTGAACCAAACAAATATGTAGTCCAAATCACTTCCCTCCCCTCCCCTTCTTTATTTTGAACCAAACACATAAATAATTAAAACCCCTCCCCTCCCTTTCCCTCCCCTCATTAAAATTCCTACATTCTCCTCCCCTCCCCTCCATCTACTTTGAACCAAACAGACCCTTATTAAATTGTATAAAATGCATCATATTTCAATGTTATGCATTAATTACACAAACACATTCCCAATGTTAGTTTTAAAATAACACATACTCCCCCGGTCACAATTTGATTGACACAGTTGACTGTTGTGCACTATTCACACATGTTGCTTTGACATTATTTTTCTACTAATAAACAAAAATAAATATTAGCATATAATATGTTGTTTGATTCGTCTCGATGAGTATTTTCAAAATATCGAATTTTTATAATTTTTACTATTATACAATTAAAAATATTAATCGTTAAAGTTATGCATTGACATGCGTGAAACAGTCAACTGTGTCAATCAAATTGGGACGAAAAGAGTAACATTTTAGAATTTTTAATAAAAAAAATAAGCCTCCTTAATATATATATTTTTCTCAATGTATTTTTTATATATAGGATCGGAGGGAGTAATACAAGAACATGGACGGTTAAATTAACACTAACTCAGCATTATTCTTTACCAACATTGATGAATGGGAACCATTATTTTCATACCGTCATCACATTGAATGGGTGGTGGTGATGGACTGATGGTGTATCATCAAACTAACAAAAGTAGACGGTGACAATTTGCGTTCGTAATTCTTTCTATATAGTTAAATTCAATTTTTAAAAAATTAAATTCATAGGCCTACGCGATACAACATTACTATGCATAACTCTTTGAACTATTTTAGAAAGTTTAGAATTTATGTGCTAGAAAATCAAAATTATCAATTGCAAATAGTATAAAAACATGTTGATTATCAGAGCACGTTTTTCATGTTTAACCATTTTAAAAAATCACACAGTAAAATCGTCAACCCTCAATCCCAAAAGTTCAAAAACTAAAGTCAAATCTACAAGAACATGTTTCCCTCCTACATATCCATACACCAAAACATCCGGACATATCCATACACCAAAACATCCGGTGGAGGCCGAAAATTCGATCTCCCTTATTGTAGGTCTGTCAAGAAATTCACCGGTATTTATTTTGGTTACATTAATTTATGCACGACTAAAAATATAAAAAAATCCGTCTTTAACCGGATCATGTTAGTATTTAAAACTTGAAAACTCTCTGCAATAAATTGCATACTCCCTAAAATATCAAGACACGTTTTACACGACAAACAAGAAAACTATGCCAATAAAATTATGAAAAGGGTGTAAACTTTGGTTTTTTTTTTCTCAATTTTTCAAAATATATAATTCACAAAGTATGAATGACACTCCACTCCTCGTGATGATGCTGAAGGTGTTTAAAATTTGTTTAGTAGTGCATTGCAGTGTTGGAATCGTCCAAATTTTTTAAGCTTTGAAAGGACATCACACAAATAATCGAGTCACAACTCATACGCAACAAAATCCATGCATAAATAAATACTAATATCATTGCCAAAGGGAAAGACAAATCAACACTAACCCACATTGCTTCATGTCTCTGTGTGGATGAATAAACTAACCCACTTTTATTGCTTTGGTCAATTTTGTGCAAAGAATCACACATCCATTTCATGTGGGCCTTGTGGGGTACCATATCCATCTAATCTTTTTTCAATGAAATTTATTTGTATTTTAAACATAACTATCTGTTCACACCGAAGATATAGGATATAAATTTATTCGAGTTTGGGCAAAATTAAATTTCACAAGATATAAATAGTTCAACAAATTTTTTATTTTTTCTTAAATTAATCTTTAAAAATCTCAGTCAGAATTCGGGTAACTGCCCAAACTTATTGGGTTTTATGTGCTCTATAGTTAAAAACATTAAAACAGATAAATTTTACGTTGAAAAATATTTTATAATATGAAAATGACAAAACTTATATGCATTTTTTTAGGTGCAGTTTTTCATGTTCCTCTTATAAAAATGTAGTTTTTTTATATTTTGTAATTAAAAAAAAAAACTGTTTTTAAATAAAAATAATTACCTTCATGTATATAATACAGTCAGAACTGTGTATATAAAACTGTACATAAGTTTGAATTGGTGATTCTATACTATAATCAAATGTGAAAATTATTCTACTATATTAAATTTTTGAATCGGTGATTCAATGGAATTATTTAGCAACTTCCATATACAACTATGTTTTGTAAATATCAAGAAGACTTCAAATCCATCGTCACGTATGCACTACGGACCTGATCACCAATTAAGACAACGACACTTAACCTAATGGCATTTAATTTACTTTTTTCTTCTCAATGAGCTATAGAATAAGAAAATGATGAATAACCAATTTAATTAGTTTACATCCGGCCACCATCT
The DNA here is from genome assembly GCF_020283565.1 of Trifolium pratense. Classification (NCBI taxonomy): domain Eukaryota; kingdom Viridiplantae; phylum Streptophyta; class Magnoliopsida; order Fabales; family Fabaceae; genus Trifolium; species Trifolium pratense. Next base: position 14,766,521 of record NC_060065.1, on the reverse strand, counting down.
TATTTTACTAAATAAAACAAATTATCCTATTTTTTATTAGTTTTATAATTGTTCTAAACTTGTTTTTTCAATATCGATAACTATTAGATAACATAAAGTTATATTAATTTATAGATAATTATGAAGGATATATGTAAATATGTTAAATAAACTTGGTTGACAAAAATTAGAGATGCAAAGTTTTTTACATCGGTGATATATACCATATTCCAATTTTTCATTTGAGGGTTGGAGTGGACCTTCTGCAACTATTGGGATAGAATAAAAGCATATATAAAAGTCATGTTAATATATATCCTAAAAATACATATTAAAATATTTAAAAATTTGCATTAAGTAATATGTTGCAATATTCAATTCTTTATTATTATTTTATATATATACTTCAATCAAAGAAGACGTGCATGGGGCCAAAGCCATAATGGGGACCCTAACTTTCTTTACCTAGTGAAAGGAGACACTTATGTTAGTCCATCAACTTAGAATTGATTTTGTTGTTTCCATTAGTACATGTTTGTTTCCTTTCTTTAAAAATATGAGCCCCACTTTTAGTTCTCCCATATCACGAGTCACTTGAGGATAAAAAAGAAAAGAAATGACAAGACCTTGGCTTAGACACAAATTGAAATGAAGCTGACACAAAAAAAAAAACAGCATCTCCATTTTTTTCTCCATTCAAATTAAACGTGAATCACAAAGTCTAAAGTGGCACAGTGAAAGTTATTGTGAAACGCGGATAATATAATTTTGGGTCTCAATCGCCTATGAGATAATATTGGTAATTGAAGGCAGGGCTAATCTTAAACCACTTTTTTTTACCATAAATATCTAGTCAACTAGTCGACAAAATCAACTAGTCGACCGAACCGTTTAATCTAATCTGAGGATTAGTTCTGGTATTAAAGTGGTCACACTCCTCTTCCAATCTTAGTTGCAGGAACCGTGATCCTCCCTATTAAGTTAAGCGTCAATCATTATTGAGTTGGTGCATTGATATTGGCTTGAGACCTGAGAGTGTACTCCTCTTGATGTTTGAGGTTCGATTCTCTTTGGTGTTAATTTGGGTAGGCTAATTTAGCTTCTTCTAAAAAAAAAATCATTGGACCAATTAACGTGAAAAATTAATTAACATGAATGAGACATTCAAGGGCCTCATTGTAACTTTTTAAAATTTTTAAATAAGGCATTATTCTCTTTTATGCCGCCGGCCTTATCGTTTTTTGAACAAGTAAAAAAAAATTAAACATTATCCAAGCATAAGAAGTGTAACAAGGTCTAGTGGTATTGACTTGGGTCATTGGAGTATGCTCATCTGAAGATCTCAAATTTGATTCCCCCGGCCGGTGTCAATTTCGGTGGGTTAAATCCATACAGAAAAAAAACTCTGGCTCACTTTAGATTAGTCGGTCCTAGGGCCGGATACCAAGCTTTCAAAAAAAAGTGTAACAAGGAAATGTTCCTCATGATTGAGAGAAAAAAGAAAGGGAAAATGCAAATTAATTGAGAGAATTCTTTGATTATTCTGAAAAATTACAATGAAAGTTGCAAACTATTTATAGCATAAAACTAACTAACAACGATTGTAAATCAAATCTTTCAGGATCTCTAACAATCGGTTAAGCTGGTTACTTGTTGAACAAGTTACCAGTTGAGAGTGGTTACTATCTTGACACTTCCCCTCAAGTTGAGACCTATAAATGTCAAGTAGACAAAGCTTGGACAATAGTCAGTGAAAGTTAGCTGCATGCAAGGCTTTGCTAAGAATATCTACCAATTGATCATAGTACAAAATAGGTAGCAATTTCATGAGAAAGGATTCTCTGGAAAAAAAATTGAGCAAATTATACTGTATGTGATAAATTGAAGTGGTCCACTCTTTTTTTATGATGCTGGACAAATATTCAAAGATCTATGTTATGTACAATTTTTTATATCGTAAAAATAAAAAATCGACACATCATATCAGAACATTAATAAAAGTAGCTTTAAAATTATATTAAAATTATATGCCATTCAAAATATGTATCCAAGAGTCAATTCATGAGGTCAATAAATATATTCATGCTTGCTAAACATAATTGTAAGGTCAATTCATGAGTGAGTTTTGTTGCATGAAATACAAGTGACTCGAATAAATAATGAACAATGAATTGTATGAGGGACCTCGAATAAATAATGAAAAAAGGAACAATAGAAAGAATGTAATGAAAATGAAGGATAAAAGATCACAACTCCTTAAAGTTGAGAGAAAAAAAAAAGAGAGAAAAAATATCACAAATCATATGTACGAGAAAGACAAAAGAGAAAAAAAAAATCCAAAGTTGAATGATCACAAATCCACCAAATGAAAGAATAAACAAGAGATCAAATTTCAGAAAAAACCATATTTGCCTAGCTACATTAGCTTTTCAATCAATTAAAGTTCTACAAATAATTAATATTCCAAGTGAAAGAACCTTATATAGTCATATTATTCTTACATCCCTAGATTGGTTCTCCTTTAAGTAATGTCTCTTTCAATTTATAAAAACTAAAGCCGAAGAAAAGAAGGCCACAAGAGAAAAAAAAAAGAAAAAAAAAAGAAGAGAGATTTACTTCTACTCTTCTACTACTTAACTAGCGGACGTTAAAAAAATGAGAAATTTTTGAAAAATGTCGTCCGCTACTAAGTAGCGGACGTTATAAAAAAAACAAATTAATAGGGTGTTCCGCTACTTAAGTAGCAGATATGATTATTCTTGTAATTTCGTAGGCCGTGTGAAAAAATGAATAGGATGATAAAAGAAAATTTCTGAAAAAAGAACAAGGTCATCATGGTCATGTTTTAACAAACCGACAAATTTGCCTCAAATATTCTCCAAGATCTTAAAGAGAAATATGCCATCTTGGGACCTCTTATTCATGTGTTATGGTATTGTTTGTTATAGGATTCCTACAACAATATTGTTTTTCTAAAAGAGTATCTATAAACTCACACACACTAATTACATAAAAATAGAAAATTGCAGGTTCAAATTTGTAGCTTAATATATTAAATATTTCAACAGCTTTTTACCATATGAGTTTTACTTCTGAGACAACAATATTCACATAGATGTGGTAGATATTTACCATCTGAGTTTTACTTCTAAGACAACAATATTCATATAGAGGTTTGTTATTTTGACATAAAGTAGATGAGATAAAAATACGACATCTACTTTTTTCTATTCACAACACGGATACCGATGCATGCAAACAATATTAAAAAAAGTAAAAACCATAACTTTGTTGTATTTTTGTTTGAAAATTGTGTTTAAATAACATTTGTCATTCACATAAATGTGGTAGACTAGTTAGGAACCCGTGCAACGCACGGGCGAGGATGATTGTATTATCTGATTAAATACAGCATTTAGACAATTGGTTGTTAACATAACACAACCATATAATAAAAACATGTAATAATATAATTGTTGTTATAGTTAAAACATAAACCAACAAACAAACAATAACTTAAGAGTATCATCAAGATAATTAATGTAGATGGAGTTCGAACTGAAAAACATAATAAAATACAATACATCAAACATAATTACTTATGATTTATTTATATATAATATCGATAGTATATACTATAACCTCCCGTGTTATAAAAATTGAACAATAAAAAATGATAAAAAATTTAAATACTAACTTTACAATAAAAGGGCACAGAAAAGAGAAATAAATTACTTAATTATAGGATTTATTTATATATAATATCAATAGTCTATATTATAATCTCTCGTGTTATAAGAATTGAACAATAATTATTGACAAAAATTGAACAATAGTCTATACTATTGTCACATGTGTTATAAGAATTGAACAATAAAGAGTGACAAAAAATTTAACTACTAACTATACAATGAAAAGACACGGAATAGAGGAACGAATTACTTGATTACATGATTTATTTATATATACTATCAATAGTATATACTATAGCCTCCCGTGTTATAAGAATTGAACAATAAAGAGTGACAAAATTGAACAATAGAATATACTATAACCTCATATGTTATAAGAATTGAACAATAAAGAGTTACAAAATAGAGGAGCAAATTACTTGATTATATTTTATTTGAAAATGCAAAAATTTATTAATGAGTGACTTAGGCACAAGGTATGCTAAAATCACTACTCAACACAATAACCCTGATTACAAAGAATACTCCATGATTACAACGACCTCCAATTCAACTATGATCTAGTACACCAATCTTTTGGAAAATCTAAACTGAGATACCAGGAAACAAACACCAAGACTAAAAGAAATAAAAGCACTAACTCAGATTGATAGGCTCTGCAACTGATGCCATTCCAAACCAACACTAATAAACTTTCATCATTATTAACACCACTGACAGCATAGAACAGGTTAAAAAACTGATACAAAACCAAACTCAAGATCAAAACCTCAACAAACTTCACTACTGAAGCAAAACCTCTTTTGGCATACCTGCTCTTTTCTAAGAGGCCTGCCATCCATCCAATAGAAGCATCTCCTTTCACAATAATAGAACTCCAATTCGGCAAGGAAAAATAAGCAGGCAAGAAGGACATGCTCACAAGGCATTAGCGCAAAAGCAAGAAAAAGAAGAACCTCCTAATACATAGTCTTCTTAGGATCTCGCGTCCCGCCACAAGATAATATCAGACAAACAGAAACAGAAACGCTTCTGACCCGACTTCACTGAGCAAGGACCTTATGAGATGCGGCCAAGAAAGACAATTGTATACCGGAGGATTGCTCGCAACAAACCCACGCCTGGTTCTGGCAGCACCTACACTTATAACAACAAAAAAACCACCAGTAAAGGGTATAGCAGACACCTGAGTTAAGGAAAAACATAGATACAGTCAATAAAAACAACCACAATGCAGTCTAAAATAAGTCATTCATGGATGAACTGGTGAACCAAAACATCAACATTATTTTAATAATAAAATGCAAAACCAAAATCTCCATTACTCAAATCAAAGAGACGCACATAAACTATTGAAGCAAGAGTTCTTAATTTATGGAGACTTTCAAGTAACTAAAAAATCTAATATGCCTCTGTTATATATTGGCATGATCTTCCTTTATAAACCTTCAATCAAGCAACATATATCTGAAATATGAAAGTTCTTAATTTTCTTAGGCTTATAAATAACAAAACCATGAAATTAACAGCAACTAAAATTGTCACAAAGCAAGCCATCAAACCAAAACTCAAAAATAAATAAATCATAAATGGGTATTTTGAAATTCTCACAAAACAAACCTATAAAATACAATCACTGTTATCTTCTCAAATATGGCAGGAAAATGAACATTTTCTCAGACATGCATAATTATCATCACATTAGGAAGGAAATGGATAGTTGTTTTGATCATTAAAAATGGCATACCTTTTCCTCAGATTCGTGAGCAGCAGCAGCCTCTGATATTTCCTGTCGCCGTCTTTGTAAAAGGAGAAGGAGAAACACAAACATACTTAATATAGTGAGAAAATTTGCTTGGCATTATGTATAAAAAAATAAGATATAATTTAGTAATTAGGCATATTTAACCTACCTGATATTTGGATCCTCAGTGCCATGACCATCTTTACATTCAAACAGATGCTTGACTGCAAGATAAGTTTGTTTGATGCACTCAGTGTAGCCAGTAAAGAACCATCCATTGGCTGATGCTCTGATATGTGAGATTGTTGCAACAGTGACACAAATTTGGTCCTACATGTAATAGTTTGTTAGATGTGAGTACCAAGGAAAAATAATATCATATATCAGGTCTAAAAATAAGGAATTGAATTGGTATAAACTTTTTCAGCTTAATGATATCAGATAGCTGAAGTAGTATGGCTAAAATTATAATTTTACTATACTTTTAATCCAGTACTTTCAATTCTGCGATACTTCTTAAGGATTCAATCATGTGTTATTTGAAAACTAAAATTAATTTTATTCTATGATATATAATACATATTGATTTTGATTGGGAACCATACCACATTGATTTCCTAAAAACAAAAACCAGGAGGAGCAGAAAAATGAGATTATAGAGGAATGTAAAATCGGTTCAAAAGTTGAGTATCTGTCTCCATATAAAATGAACAGAACAGAATAAACAAAGAAAATCTAATTAATCCTATCTTTTAAATCCCCAATCACATTTTGAATATCATACAATAGATATAGATATTAGCCAAACATAGATGATTGTTAATAGAAGCTTGAATATTACCAACTGCAACAATATCACAAAACTAAGCAAAGAGTAATCTTAATTCTCAAAGCACACAAAGAACAAAGTTGATGCACATTCCAAACTTACAATGAAAATTGGATGAGATAGAGCAAATTTAGATTTCAATGATTTATCTATGTATTAAAATGCTAACAGTCATAAAAGTTTACTATATCAATGTCAGAGAATGAGGAATGTAACATATTTTACTCACAATAATACGCGTGCTCAAAGGAAACATGTTAATTTTGCTCCATCATCTTTTTAGTTACCATCCTTTGAAGTCAAACCTGCAATCTTAGACAATGAGGGTGTCAAAAAATAGCACGTATGTTTACATTCATGAAGGAGCCAAATGAGAGTTGATAACATCACATACCACCTTAACAGCCACCTTCTCTCCAGTTTGGATATTAATAGCTTATATGAAAAGACATATCAACACATAGTAAACACGTATGTTTACATTCAGGGCTTAAAATTGAACTTCTCTATCCAATAAATCACATATCCGTTTCAAATTAATAGTAAACTGAAACTTAAATATTTTCCATATCATGAATACCAAATTAAAATTCATAAGCAAGTTTTGTCATGTCAGTAGACTCATGATAAAAAGCTCTTTGTTGACAAAATTAAAAATAAGTCAGTTTGGTCAATGTATTTTAGGCACGTCTAATTTCAGTAGACATTCATGTAGTCCAACATTTTGAGTCACAGATGAAAGAGGCAAATAGAAAAAAGTTTCATTTTTCAACCTGTGACATAGATACTTTATGGAACAATATATTTACCTAATGTAGACATAAATCATTATGCTTATGAAGATAATAAAAATAGAATAAATTGTACATACTCAATTTGATTTAACATGTAAAACTTAAATTAAATATACAAATATACAAAAGGCAAACTATAACCTGATTCAAAACCTCAAAATTTGTCCTCCATGTTATAATAAAAAAAATAACTTAACACGAAGATGTACACTACCTTTAAAACACAACTCACTCAAATGATTTCACTTGTAAATAAAACTACCTGCAAACCAAGAACCAAAAGTCACAAACTAAAACAAACCATGATACACAACACATAAAACCATTTACTCAAAATAGAAACACAATATTAGGAAACATTAAATTAGGCACAATGAGTCTGAAACATTGCAAGTTTCAGTTCAATGCTTATACGATTGAATCCAAATTTCAAAATACAGAAACTTGATATGACTAATAATTAAAGGAATTGTATCTTGGGAAAAAGATAAATGAATATGGTAGTCATTGTAAACTTAAGGAGCTGATTCAAAATGAGACTATAGCTTCAACACATCTAATTTAACCCGAAGCATGGAGTTAAAGTAGACAAACCATTCACAACACAGTAGTCCTATTCTTATATAAATAAATAATAAAAAATATTGAATAATTTATGCTTCTGCAAATTTCAAACACCAAGAAAAAAATGTATTGATGCAAAAACAATATATTATAAAAAAGCAAGAAAACCATATTATAAAAAATTCTAATTCAACATATAAAAAACAATATAGCATTTCAATCAATGAGTTTTCTTGAACCATGTGAATTCAAATGATCATCTTTGTGACTGTTTGAGGTTAACATAAACTGACAAAGCCAAAAAAAGTTCAACTTACCTAAATGTGACCATTCAAACTCCATTATCTCTCACTTCTGCAGTTGTAGCTGATATTTGTGGCAGCGGTGTAGCAAAGCCTTTTTCCACAACCAAAAGTCTCTTCTCAAGTAAAATGAAAAACCTTGAATTAATTTCGGTTAGTAGAACCTGCAAAAGGAACCGTAATAAAGTTTATGAAAGACATGGTTCAGATCTTAATATAAGATACACTGGTGCAAATCATACCATATATACAAATCATTTTAACGGACAAAGTATACTCTCAATAATAAACCATGTTATGATCACTCAAGGCATGAAATTAAACCACAACCTCCAAAACAGAGCTGATGCATATTAGTTCATTTTCAATAAGGTGCATAAATGAAATAGGAAACAAATTAACCATCCCTCACCAGTTCTTTCTCCATTGTTCATAAAGCCACTGTGAAACTCCCCCAATACATTCTTGTTGCCTTTTAGTTCAAACCTGCAAGCCAAATTTGTGGAATCGAAAATTAGAATACAAACTGAAATCGAAAAACAAATAAGTAAAAAATAAAATACCCAAAATCAAACAAATAACATTCACGTCACTGAATATATGCTTAAATAGTCAAACCCTCTAACCCTATTTTCAATTATAAAATGAATAAATCTATTGATATCCAAGGCGGGAGAAATTGAAAGTGAAATTCGAAATTTGTTTTTACCTCTTGTTCTTATCTTATCCCTTTGGAGGGAAATCCAATCTGCATGTATATTGACCAAACCTGCAAAATCAACAAATAATGAATCATTAAAATGGAAATTTTTTAACATTGGGGTTTTCTTCATGTAAAGACAACACAAATTTTTCTGAAATTAGAGGAGGATTTGAATAGAGGGAAGGGTTATAAATGAAATTTCTCTAGCAATGACAGAGTGAGAAGAAGATGTTGCATCGATAAGTAATTGAAACTTTTTGGTTGTGAAAATGGTTTCAAAATTGTTAGCCAAAAGAAGAAGAGGAGTTCTTCATCGCAGAACAATGAAAACGACGGCTCATCCATTCCACTGTCCTATTTTGCTTTTATTCAATTTTTTATGGTTTTCAACAAACCGGACCGGGCTTGTTTGGGCCTTAATGGATTGGACTGTTGTTTTTGGCCCAGCAAGCAATGAGATGAAAGGGAGGGAAAGGAAATTCAAATTGCTGGCCAGAAGAAGCAAAGTTTTTGAATTTTTTCCAGCTAGGATTTTTTCTGCATGATTGTGTGATTGACATGTGGCAAAAATTACCCTAAATCTGTGTTGAATGTGTGTAGTTAGTATGATATGATGTGGGATTATTCATGAGTTGACTTTGACGCCAAGACACACTAGAAGTGCTTTTGAATTTTGCTCGATTGTTAAGAGTGAGTGAAAAGCCTCTTAGTCAGAGATTGTGTTCTTGAAATTTTTAGTCTTCATTATGATTCTTATGTTTGACTCATACACGTTCAATAATATACTATTAGTTACTAGTACAATAATTACACATCTTTCACACGTTGAATGGTTTGTCCAACTGAGTAATAATAATATTAATAAGAATGAAGGTTTTTTTAAGTCATCATCGTATATTATTTTCTAACATTTGAGTTGATGAACTTAAAACAGTACTACTATTCAACAATGTTATTTACTATGTAGTTTTCGTTTAACCAGCAAAATAAAGTTATTTTAGCTTATAAAAATTGTATGAAAAGATTGTTACAAAAGAGAAAGTAAAATGAGAATGCATATCAATATTGCTCTAGAACATTTGGCCCGGAAAGCAAAATCCACAACTAATAGCAGTATAGAAGTTAAAGAGAAAAAAGCACCCGAATTTAGTGTCTTTCCACGATCCCACCAGAAAATTGTGATCTTGACCACAAAACTCTTGCAAGATGTACGATCCTACGAGCTAGCACTTGATCGTGACTACATTGCCATAGAGCGCAAAATCATAAGCAGGACAATGCAGTGTATGTCAAATATCCGCAGTGTCAGACTGGGGTGACAGAAGTTTTTACAACAGACAAAGCCAGTTTGTGAAGGATGGCAATACCAAGGCATTTTATAGCAGATTTTCCGTTTTCCTCCATAGTTCGCGATCCGCATTCGATAATGTCCATTTGTTCACATTTTTGTTGAAATCAAGGGGGAAATAAAAAACCAGGTATTGAACCCCACCTAAGAAGAAAAAGCTTTCGTTGCTGTTATCAGTTGAGACTTGAGAGAAACCAGAATAGGACCAATATTAAAACTGCTATGAGCTACAAAATCAGGAGACACAGAACTTTCTGACAGTGCAATTGGTCATGTTAGGTCTGTGATCATGGAACTATTCTTGCAAATAGAAATGAGGTTCAGCAGGCCAGTCTTTCTGTGTATGAATTATTAACTCACCCACAACTTAAATGATAGACACTAGACATGAAGTGAAACTAGTCTCATGGCAAAATCTAGAGATTTGGCAACACCTGCAGTAGGAAGGTACTTTTTGTTATCTAGAGCATTACTTTAGTTACTCTATTTTTTTTTCACAGTAATTACTTCAGTTACTATCATCAAAAGCATAAAAGATATTGTTCAAACCATTCTCCTCATAACATACTAGGTTCATTATAAACAGCTACTTCCACCATAACAATTTTATTCATTTCAACTTCATGCAATGAATGAATATAGGTTACTGACTCGGCTACTTTTGAAGAAGTGCATTAATGTTCACTGGTTTTTCTCCATTGACATTCATTCTTTCCACTTTTGAGTTGTTTCATTGTTTTATTATTTCAAAACAAAGAATTAATAAGACATTCATAGCACAGCCAATCAGCGGTCTTAAATAAAAATGACAACTATAGTTTCAACTAGCTTATACATACACTGATACACAAGACACAAATATGATCGGTACTTTGTTCTGGCTGTTCATGCAAAAAATTTAAAACCAACTCATCAGATGATTAAGTCGAAGATATAGTTCATACCAATTTCAAAACAGCTAGGTCCAATTCTCAGAATCAAGCTTCTTTAAAGTTTAAATGACTTCCACAAACTTTTTAAAATGATTAACTTTTTTTAACCAACTCATATCAGATGATTAAGTCGAAGATATAGTTCATACCACTGTCAAAACAGCTAGGTCCAATTCTCAGAATCAAGCTTCTTTAAAGTTTAAATGACTTCCACAAACTTTTTAAAATGATTAACTTTTTTTGCAACCATATTGCTCAGCAATTAATCTCCATGTACACCGTCACATTGAACAGAAGGATAACGCAATTATCTTTTAATTAAGGTATACTATATATTCAATGAATTGTTATCTTGTTATGTTATATATTTTAACACATTTATTTAATCATATTCGTCTTCTGTAATGTAAGTTTAAACTTCACATAATGATCTAATAAGTACAAGTATGTAATAGATAAAACACTGGCAGAGCGTATAAATATTGAAACTCAAGTGATATGAATGTACTTACTAGTTAGTAATTACTTGACTTACTTCCCTTAGAAGTCATATGTATATAGAATGTTAGATGTGAGTCCAACAATGGATTTACATCCAATCCTAGGCTCACCATCAAATAACCTGCATTTTGAAATTGAATAAAATGATATCATAATTCCAATCTATAAGAAGTTATCTTCTCTCTAGTGTTATTGATTGGGGACAGCGGACCATGGCAGAAAAGTAAAAACTCACCATTTTAAGATGCCACATCCGCCAAAAAACACCATGGCACGCCCATCCTTCTTAAATTGACCATGGCGGTTGTGAAAAATCTGCCATGGTACCACCATGGCCAATATTTGATAAACTGCTTCTCCTGATACTTCAATCATTTAATCCACACAAATTTCAATCTATAAATTCACCAAGGCTCTCTTCTACATTGATGACAAGGACTGGTGTATGGTTTACAGGTACTAAGTCAGCACAAATTGCACAATAATAATTTATTAAAACTCACTGCTGGCCGGGGATGAATGTATTAGATTCAAGAACAATTTCTGCACCAGAACTGATGGCCGCATGGTAAAAGTATTTCCTCAAACGAGCGGGAAAAACATTTAGAAAAATAAAAATTACATCACCAAAAACTCTGATGGCTGCTCTTGAAGTGATTACATGTCCTTAACTTGTCAAATATACACATTGGATTAGCAGAGCAAATTGTCAAGTAAATGAAGCAAGGATACCACAAGGTTCAGAATTTGACATGACATAGTTTTCTACATCACCTTGATCTTAACGCTTGCAAGTTGCAAAAATTAGAATAATCCAGTCCAATAAAAAAATTAGTGAAAGCATCATGAGAATGTACTTCTCCATGGCTTTTCTCAAGTAAGAAATTACCTCCTTTCAAACAGAGAGAAGCAGACACTGACTCCCGAAAATTCAACTTCTAAACAACAGCTTGTAACGAACTCTTGCTGTCACACAAATCAACATTTCCTCTACCACAGAGTGCAACAAATTTATCATTAAATTGCAATAAAGGACACTTATCTACCAAGTTGGAACCAACATACGCGTCCTTGAGGAAAACCGTACTCCTTACACCTTTATTAGTGAGGTAAAATATCCCATGATGCTTTATTAAGCAAAGAAGCAATTGCGACGGCAAAAAAAACTCTGCATGAAATGCGTCCAGGTGTGCAGATGTCATCCTCCTCTCCAGTGTCAAGCTGAGGAGCTCGTGAAGCACAGCCACAGTCCGTTTTCGAGTTTTGGGATCTGCAGCATCAAACCTCCTTGCATTCAAATAAGGAGAAGGAAACTCCAATTTCTGCCACCTCTCGAACTGCTCAAGGAAATTAACATTTGGCCTAAAACCAGCAGGAAAGTTCACTTTGAATGCAAATGGACCGGCATAGTTGCCATCTTTTGAAATCTTCACCTTTCTCTTATCGTTGTTTGGCGTCATGTTCACAATTCCTTCTTGTGCCAACCTATTGCATATTTGGATCAACTTATTTGATATCCAAAATAAATTTTATCAAATTCACTTAAAACATCAAAATAATAATTTTTTTCCCAAACAATATTACAAACTAACTCAAACAAGTATGCAATAATTTTGATTAGAAAATATCCCGACATGTTTTGGTTTGACACACTCACTATCTCTAAGTGTGGGTTTAGGGACTAGGGATTAGAAAATTATTTTTAAAGGATCTAATTTATTTTGGTTTGACAGACTCGATATCTGTAAGTGTGTTTTGGTTGATGTAAACTTAGTAGAAATTTTTCAACCCAATACAAAACTATTTTTTATCTCTTTTAGCCAAACCAAAATCAATGTTATTCGAACACCAACCAAACACATAAATATAACCAAAACAACATTTTCTAGAAACAAAATCAATTCTGACTGTGTTTTATCATGAAACCAAACACACACTTACAGATAAGCTAATTTAAGTGGAACTAAACAAAGACACATGAAAGGGAAAATAAACTCTCTCAATAACTTCTTTAATTCAAAATTCCCTGTTTCTATTCTAAACTACAGTCCGCAATATAAAAGTTTTAGAGGTCTCTACAACGGCATTGCAATGACAATAGGGGACACATGGGACACATTTGTTTGCATTTGGCCACAGTATCAAAATTTGAAAACCACGATCCATATCGAAATAAAAAATTGCACCAAACATTTTAACAAAAACATAAAATTAAATAGAAACAAAAGATGTACCTAGCTTCTCTAGCAGTAACAGCCAAAGTAGAATCCCAATCCTCCAAATAAACACAATCCCTTCCATTGAAACGCCTAATAGAAAAGAATTGAGGGTACTTCTCAATCAAGCTTTCCTTAAAATCACAAGGCAAACCTAATTCAGGCCCAACAAACTCAACCGTTTCAAGTGGAATCCTACAGTCAACACAAAGCATAAGCATCTTCCTAAGATTATTAACCAAAATAGGCTCCATCAAAATTTGGGCCTGGGCTTCATCACGGGCCACTCGTTGGGCCTTATCAGTTAGGTTAACAAAAGGTGGAGCTCCGGTTACGCGGAAAATGGTGGGGTGTTTCTCAATGAGGCCCATGAAGTCCCATTTACGAACAAAGCCAACGTTCTTCTCGAGATCACGGAGGAAGAGAGGATTGTTTTTGGGTTGGGATTGGATTAGGGTTTTGAGTTCGAGAATCATTGATGGTTTCTTGCGAAGCTCCATTACTCTGTCAAGTTCAGGGACTCTGTTGTATATTTTTTTCTTCGGTCTTCTTCCGCCGCTTGATTTTTGGCGGATGGTTGACATGATTGTGATGTGCGGCGGTTTTGAGATGATGAACGGAACTTGACGGCGAAGCATTGGAGAGAGAAGATGTGGCAGAAGTTTAAATGGTTGTTGATGTTGTTGTAGAGTAGAGGGAAATCAAAATCAGGCGTTTGACGGGAACCGGAAGTATTTACAATATCTCCAACGAAGAGTGAAATATTTTGGAATCTGGATTTCCTAAAGGCTCCATTTACCCTACATGTATGAGAGTTACACATAAGAGTCGCAGGTATTCAAAATACTGGTTAACTGAGATAAACTGAACTACACTGAATCATGAAAGACCAAACAAATGGTTCATAAATTGAATCACAAATGTTAAGAATTAACCAAACTTTTAGCATTTTTTTTGTCAACTATCCTAGTATTAAGAATCCACCACTTACCAATGTTAGTCGTTCCGGTGGTGATTGACGCTCGACTTGGTAGGAAGTATCACGGTTCGATCCCCGCAACTGTGACCCGAGCGGCTGGAACCACTTGATTACAGAACTCACCCCCGAACCAGATTCGGCAGTCCAATGGCCCGTATGCTGTGGTGAAAACCCAAAAATTTAAAAAAATCCACCACTGAAAATGAATAAGTGAAAAATTCCGAATCAAATCCCAACCCTTACATATATACTTTTTTTATCAAGTAAACTAGTGATTGATATTTCACTTTTTAAAATGAATAAGTGGTAAATGCGATGATGTGCGCCTTACATATATATATATAATGAGACGAGACCTTTTTTTATCAATTTTTTGCTCAAACTTAATTTAATTTAATTAAAAACATAAATAATTATCATAATCTATGACTCTTCAATACACGAGTGAAAGAGTTAAAGCAACAAAATCATCACAAAAAAAAATGTTAAAGCAACAAACAACTCACATCACTGAATTGGAGGAACCTCACCGGCGAAGGCAGACGCTGCGAGGATCAATCCGTAATAATCGCAGACCTAATCGAAAACCACAAGTCCGGCCTAATCACTAAACTCATTCATCTATTGTCATGTTGCCACTCTTTTTTCTCCTGTTGTATATTATATGGTAAAAGAAGCTAAAGAGATTATTAAAGAGAAAGTAACGAGGCGATTCAGAGACGGAGAATGAGAATGAGAGACGCGTAGACAGTGAGATGGAGTCGGCGACGGAGGAGTTGGACTGGTCGATGGAGAAATGGAAAACTCGAGTGGAGATTAGTAGGAGTGGAGCTCAGGAGTTAGAATCTCTCCATATCTATTTTTTTTTCTATTTTCTCCATTATTATTATTATTATTATTATTATTATTATTATATAGTTTTGAAAATATAAATGTAAAAGTGTAACATTATGGTGTATTTGATTCCTAAAACAGCAAAGACTAGACAGAACGGTACATAACAATATAATACAGGTCAGGACAAAACTATATCGGAGAGATATAAGACGTTATATTCGAAAATAAAATGAGTATTTTCGTATTTTTTATAGTTGTACTGTGGACAAAAATTTGTCTTGTGGTTCAGTGAGGGGCAACAAATCTTGTTTTTGTCCTGTCCCTTGCTACCTAATTCGTCTAGTCTCATAATCAGTTTCAAATCAAACAGGGTGCAATAAAAGTTGTCCTGTCCAGTCCCCTGGTTTTTAGCAGATCAAACACAAGTGAATCCAAATATCGTTTATGTACCCAAAATATTTAAAAATTTTGGTAATGGAAGAAATAGTAAGAATATAAAATACAGAGGATCTTGTACAAAAAAAAATGGAGAGGATCTCAACTCGGAGTGTTTAAGATCTCTCCTTTTTTACTGTACATTTTTTCTCTCCATTACTATAATTTTGAAAAATATTATAGAGGAGAGATCCATTGACTTCAAGAATAAGTCTTCATTGACTTACTCCGCTTAATAACTCGATATCGTCATTATATTTCTTCAATCCAACCGTTGAATTCAAAGATCTTATTGAGTAGATCAACTCCACAAATTTTTATAAAAATTCAAAATATGTAGTTATGTATTCAGACCATTGAAATTCAACGGTTTTTTTAAAAGTTTATCGTACGTTCAATTCAAGTTGTCAGAAAAAGTATCAAACGGTTTTGAATTTTTATAAAAATTTATGGAGTTGATCTACTCAATGAGATCTTTGAATTCAACGGTTGGATTGAAAAAATATAATGTCGATATCGAGTTATTAAGCGGAGTAAATCAATGGAGACTTACTCCTGGAGTCAACGGACCCCTCCTCAATATTATAATATATATTAAATAATTTGATTATTAAATATCACATTATTGCATTTATATTTTCAAAACTTTATTTTTGGTACATTATATTCTCAAAACTTTAATCGTAAAAATGGAAAAAGTAAAAATTGAAAAGGATCTTGATTCTCTAAGTTTGAATCTTCTCTATTTTTACTCTCTATTATTAGAATTTTTTTTTTGTTTTTCACCACCAGTTGAATCTGGTTCAGGGGTCAGTTCTGACATCAAGTGGTTCCAGCCCCCTCCCGATCGCAGTTGCGGAGGATCGAACCGCGATCTTCCCTACCAAGTTCAGCGCCAATCACTACTGAACCAACTAATTGTTGGGAAAAACCGGCATAGAGAAAATAAAAGAACGCAAGCACAACACAAGAATATAACGTGGAAACTCCAAAACCGGAGAAAAAACCACGGTCGTTGTCTAAACCGACAACCAGAGAATAAACACTATGTAAAAATTGTTACAACACATAGACTTCACTCTCAGCCACCCCATGACCCTAGTACACTCATACTCTCCAAAGTAAATATTTGAACTACATCTCAAATACTCTTAAACAAGAGCATAAGAGAAAATAAAAACAACACAAATATAAACTTAGGGTATGTTTGGTTCAAAATAGGGGGAGGGGATGTGAGGTATTTTTATAGAGGGGAGGGAAGGGGAGGGGAGAGAAATTTTTTAATTACATATGTGTTTGGTTCAAAAGAGGGGAGGTGAGGTATTTTAATTAAATATATGTTTGGTTCACAAGGGGAGGGGAGATATTTTAAAACAATTTACTTTTTTACCCTTAAAATCTTATAATACTCATATTTTTAAAACTAATATCTCTTTATTATTATATCAAAACAAATAACACATACTTTTTAAAGAAAAAAAAATATCACATACTTTGCAACTTGTTCTTCCACGCTTGACCATCGTGTAGCCTATAAACCCCCCTCTCTTTCTAACATATCACATAGCCTTAAAAAAGTTTGAGGGCTCATTCTCAATAGATTTCTACTAGTTTCACAGTTACTAATTCGATACATTATTTCTTCACGCACCCTTTCTCTCTCAGAGCTCATACTATAACTTAATTTTCTCTTACGAGACATCCGAACATAACAATAAACAATTGCACACATAAGTTGAGCTACAGCTCTTCGGCGCAAATCAAACCATCTATTAATAGCAATTTCTCGTTCTTGATGATCCATCTAATTCAATAAAATATTTTAAAAAAGGGTCATGCTAAACAGTGCCGCTGGGGCACTAGTTAAGCATACTAAAAAAGGAAACAAATTATAAAGTTAATGATGAGAGAGAATAACTTTTCACATCATTAAAACATTGAATGCACAATTTACGAGATAAAACTTCTATATTTGTATCCTTAACTAGTGCCCCGGGGGCACTGTTTAGCATTTTCCTAATAAAAATGGTAATAAGTATAATATTGAAATTCTAAAATATATTGAGGATAATTTTGTCAGTTTAATAAACTTTAAAAAAACTTCCCTCCCCTCCCCTCCAAATCCCCCCAATTTGGGGGAAGCAAAAATTGAGTTTAGGAGAGATTCTGCTCACCTCCCCTCCCCTTGTATCCTCTCCTAAAAATTGAACCAAACAAAAAAAAAATTAAAATATTACCTCCCCTCACCTCCCCTCCAAAACCCCCGAACCAAACAGACCCTTAAAGTGTTTACAAGTGCTACTACTTGGTGTGTTGAAACAAGGAATTTGAGGTCTCTTTATATAGCATTGAGCTCATCCACTCTTGACTTTTCTAAGCAATGTGAGACTTCTCAAATATAATTTTCCTGATTTTTTTTTCTTCATTAGAAATGTGGGACTTACATTGCAATCAACCCCAACACTAACGATTGATTATTATTAGAATTTTAGAATGTGCGAAATTTCACGAATGACGTTATTGTTTCGCTGGTCATAAATTTCAAGTAAAATCAAACTCTTGTGAATTAAGGATTGCAGAGAGGTAGTAGTTGTCAAGAACGAGCTAAACAACAAAACATAAATGGTTGTAATCAATGTGTTGCCGATTAGACCATATACAATGGGAGTTGAAAGTTGGTGTTGAAAGCATGTTGAAAGTTGAAAATCATTGGAGGGGGGTGTTGAAAGATGATGTGGAGGGGAAAAGTGTTGAAAGGGTTCAACATAGTTGAATGTGGAGAGAGAAATTTGATCCTGACACATGTGACATTTTGATTGGTTGACTGAATTTTTATCACATTAATACTTTGAACTCAATTATTTCATTGCAAATTATTTTTTAATTTTTTAATTTTTTTTCCAAAATTCATGATTTTTTTTTTTGTCTATAAATAGAGACTTGGTTCATTTGATTTGGACACAGAAAAAAAATCAAGTTTTTCACTATCTTAATCTTATTATTATCTTTCTATTAGTGTTTATTTTAAAGTTTTAGTCTTTTTTTTTAGTACTAATTACCTTGCTTGTGTGTTGCATTGCATGCATTTTAAATTATTTGTATCCTTGATTTGTATCATATAAATTATTTAAATAAATTTTGTTTTTATTAAAAAAACTAAAAAATAAATTGTCAAGTGTTTATTATTTTAATTTAATTTTAATCGATAATTGTAATTTTATGTAATAATAAAAACAAAAATATAAATTTAAATAAGAATATGAAATAAAAAAGTGGTGGGGTAGAGTGTTGAATGAAAAACTATTGGAGAGGGTAAAAGTTGAATGAGTGTTGAATTATTAGGTGGAAGAAAGAGAAAATGATGTGGAGTGTTGGGAGTTGAAAAAGTGGGTGTTGAGTGTTTAAACCATTGTAGATGGTCTTAGTTTACTACTTGCTACACCCTCTATTTTGGTAGTATTTATCAATGGCAATATACAGTAAACAAAAACCGAGAAATGACAATTAAGATAGTATGGCATAAGTGGTAGATATTTTGGTCTCTTATATCTTTGGTTTAAAAAAAAAACTGAGAAATGACATTGTTGTTTAGTTGAGATTATAATTCATGGTTCAAAAGTCAGAGTTATCTGTGTGAGTAGGGATGCTCTCTATTTTCTAAAAAAATGGAGATGTTCATTATTATTGCTTTAAAATAAATAAATAACATAAATGCATGTCTTTTGAATTTGAGTATTTATACACCAAAATTTTATTAATTGTAGTCTCCATTATTTTTATTTTTATTTTGTTACAAAAGAGGCCTAAACCCATCCAATAATTTTTAAAAATGGAGAGGAGGATCACTACTCGCAATTGATAGGAGTAGTTATTTTTATCCATTATTTCAATTTTAATAAATGCTAGAAACTGCAATCATATTTGTCAAATTTTGCACGTACGTATTCGCACTATTTAGCAGCACTGAAAATATAAACATCGAAGAAATTATACATATTAAAAAGATAAATATCATAACATTAAATATATTAAAGGCTAATGTTAAACGGTGCATCCGATGTTACACTTTTTAAAGAAGAGTAAATGCTCATGTGACCCACTTATTTTACATGTATAGTTCTTTTGATGTAATATCTTTGGAGAGTTCTCCTAGAGAGCTCCAGAATATCCTCTTTGATGATTTTTTCGGGGCTTGCATGCCTAGGAATGTGTGTTTAGTTCCTTAATTTATTTTTCTTTTGGGCCTTTGCCCTCTTCATGTACCAAAAAAAAAAATTAAAAATAAAAAGTAAGAAAGGGAGTGTTCTACAAAGATTGAAAATTAGGTGAATTTTTCGGTACACATATTATATGGATGTGTACCGGTACACCGCTGATGTGGTTAACAAGTAATATAGTAATTAATGCAGATTTGTCAAAAAAAAAAAACAAATTAATGCAGATTTTATTTTTTTATTAAGTTTTTTATATTAAACACTACTTTTTAATATTGACAAATGTATCCTTCCACAATAAATCAAACCATGCATCATATCTTTCAACTTATATATGATTTTCAACGAATTCAAATATTTTAATATTATTCTAATATCTTATAAATAATATTATTTTAGTATTTTGTATTTTCTTAAAAATTGAAATATAATTTTAATAACTTTTTTAATTATTCAAACAAAAAAAACTTTTAAAATTATTAATATGATTGATCCAACTACGATTTTAATATTTCAATATTATTACCTTTCAATTTTTTTAATATTATTAGTTTATAAAGATTAATATTCATTTACCACCTAATCATTAGTGCATATAATTATTAAAAAATATATATTTTTTAGTAAAAAAAACTTAAATTTTTTAATATGTTTATATATTTATTGTAATATTGTTAATTTTTAGTGATTCGTTATATTTTACAGGGTCAAATAAGTTTGTTATCGATACAAAATTACTAAATTTAATTTTACATCTTCATAAGAAAATGTCATGTTTTTGATCCCCACAAAATGTTTATGCATGCAATTTTGGTCATGTTGTAAAGTTGATGTATATTTCTGATGATTTTGCAAATATGTATAGCGCATTATAAAAAGTTTGTCCAAAAGTAAGGAGCACAAAATTTGATTTCTAGGTCAAAATATTCGTTACCTTTATCTTGATATTTTGATTTACAAAATTCATATTTAATTCGTCTCATATTAAAAAATACTAAAGTTTTGTAAATGAACTTTTGATATTGTTCTAGACATGCTTGATTGTAGAAATTTAAATTCATAAGTTATTGTTAGTCCAATTAAGTGATATTGAACGACTTGATTGAGAAAAAAATGAATTCCTTAATAAAGTAAGTATAATTAGTTAAGTTTGCATATGAACTATGTTTCAAGTTGAAGGGTTTGATCTAAAATTTTTTATTTATGTTGACACAATTGACATTATTAGTCGAGACTTAATAGTCATTTCATTTGAACTATGTTTTTTTAAGTCATAGTTAATCTAACTAGTTGAGGTTGAATTGTTTGATTTTAGAATTTGAATTCTTAAGTGTTTCTCATTCCCACTTGGTCAAGTTGAATAGTGAGATTGAGAATGTTTGATCTTCTTAGTTCCTTTCAGTCTAATTGGTTGTGACTTAACAATCCTTTCATAATAAATAGGTTTCTGGTGTAATAATTCATCCAACAATAACTGAAATTCAACTTTTTAAGTGTTTATCATTTCAATTAGGTCAAGTTGAATAGATTAACTGAGATGAATTGATTCCCTATGTCACAATTGAGAAAATTAGTTGAGACTTAACACTCATTTCATATGAATTACGTTTCTTGAGTCATAGTTAATCTAACTAGTTGATGTTGAACTGTTACATTGTCGACATTTAAATTCTTAAGTGTTTTACATTTCAATTTGGTCAAATTATTTCTTTGGTTTTTATCGGTAGAATTGATAGCAACTTAATAATCCTTTTCTGATAACTAGGTTTTTGATTCACAGGTAATCCAATTAGTTGACATCGAAATGTTATATTGCTAAAAATTTAAATGTCATGAGTCTCGTTCCAATTAGGTGGTATTGAATTGTTTGAGAAAAAAATTAAAATCAAACACGTACAATACAACTGAAGTTGTCCTGTCAAGTCCCTTAAGTTTTAGCATATCAAACGCACCCTTAATCATAGTTGGTAGAAATTACTCTTTTTTTTTTTTTTTTTTTAAGAATCACACACTACATGAAAACCTCAATTATCTAATAAAACTTGTTGAAGGCTTAAGTAAGTAAAGCCCTCAAACTTATTAGGGGGTTTCTATGGTACATATGAAAAAATTCAATCTACCGGTACATTAGATCAATTAATTAATAAATTAATAATTATTTATTAAATCAAAAAATTATTTGCCGGTTATTGTATTTCAGAGATAATAATTTCATAAGAAAAGACACAATTTCAATGTTTTATAAGCAATACACAAACGTTTTTTACATTTTTTCATAAAAATAATCAATATTGACTATTATGAGTGATAAAAATTTTATTTTTTTTATAATTTTGATAAATAGTATTTAGTTATTATAATATTTTAAATGATAAAAAATGATTTATTTCGGAAAAATATTAATTTACCTAATAATTTAAAATTAGCCGAAAGCCCTAAATCGTGGGCTCTACTGAGATTGAAAATTAACAATGATTTTTTTACAATGATTTTTTTTATGGTGTTTTTTTTAATGGTTACGGTGTTTCGCTGCTGCTGCGTGTTTTGATGTTTTGTTGTTGCTGCATTTGCTGCTGCAGTGCGTTTTTGTATTTGCAATCACATACATTTTTCTGTTTGTGTTGCTGCTATAAACATGTATTAATTCATTTGAATTAATTTTAGGTTGATGTAGCAATTGATGCTATAAACATGTATTAATGCACATGTATTTGCCTTTTAGTATTGTTGATATCCAGGAAATAGTAAAAATAATAGTGGGTCCCATGAACATTTATTATTCATGAAACAGTGCACCAGGTGCACTGTTTAACAACACCCTGTATAAAAACATCTATGAATTTGTCGATATTTTAGTCACAAAAAAAAATTGGGTCTTTATTTAACATACATGTATGAGTATTTATTTTTTAATAGACGAAATGACAAAACCTTTATTAACCCACACACATAGGTGGAGAACCAGAATTTGGACTTATGGTCATCACATTCGGTCTAACAATTTTGATATTTTTTTGTCAGTTAAATTAGGACTTATGGATACAGGGATGGTTACTTTACTTGCCTAAAAAAGTACTAAAACAAATATATATTTGCCTAAATTTTAATGATCACTAGTATAAAAAGAATATAAAGAAAAATCAATTACAATTTTAAAAAGATTTTATTCAAAATTAAAAAGCTTTCATATATATTGTCAAAAAAAAAAAAAAAAAACGATTCCATATATTACGCAATACCCCTACCAACTAAGTTAAGTTCACAGGACAAATAGAGTCTTTATTTAACATATAGATCTGAGTAATACTTGCTAAATTTTAATTACTAATATAAAAATAAAATCAAAAGAAAAATTCAATTACAATTTTAAAAAGATTTTATTCGAAGTTAAAAAAAATTGCATATATTATGCATTTATTACTTGCCAAAATTTTAGGCTAGACATGATTCTAAAAAAAAAAATATTTAGGCTTAGACGATGATTCTAAAAAAATAAAAATTAGGCTAGACGAGAGAGAAGTATATTGTGATTGTGTGTGTATAAAAAAGGAATGACGGTTGTACATATTGAGAAATACTACACACTTTCTACTTTTTGTATTTTCAGGTTCTTTTTCTCTTTTATTCAATCAAAAGAAAATTTCAATGGCTTTTGAGGGGAACAACGCTGCAAAAAAAGAAAACCCACGGAAGAGAAGGATTGATGAAATCAAGAAAGCCGACTTTTCAAAACGCAAACTCGGGCTCTTCAACAAAGTAACAGAGCTCTCTATCTTATGCAAAGCAAAAACTGCACTCATCGTCAGATCGTCCAACAACGAGCTGGATGCATGTGGCTATCCCGATTGTGACGCTGTTGTTCAACAGTTTCTAACTGGAAAGGTCATCACGGAGGACTATGACAAAAAGAAGAAAGAGGAGGTTGTGGAAATCCAAAGGCTTGAATATGAGACAATCGTAGATAAACTTATGGAACTCAAGGAAGAGGAGAAAAATTTGGAAGCTATCAATGATGAGGCAGAGAAGAGTGGTTATGGTATTCCTGATTGGTGGAATGGTTCTATTGATGATATGAGTTTAGAATCTCTTCAGGAATTTAAAAATTCTTTGGAAACATTGAAGCTTAATTTGAGACTTAATTTAGATGCAAAGAAGTTAATGTAGTGCCCTATTTTGGCCATTAACCTATTGAATATTGAATTTTATTGTAGTGCCCTGTTTTGGCCATTATTATTTTATTATCATTGGTTATTTGATTTTATTCTTAAATATTGAGTTTGTGTTCTCTGAACTGAATTGAATCATATTAAATATTAAATTTTTGTTGGACTAATGGTGCATCTCCTTTGTTTTGAGGTGATTAATCACTTGAACTCAAATTGTTTGTTTGGTTGTTATATTAGTTTTTTTGTTTGTCTTTAAATTTACATAGTTTGTCGGTTTTTAACTATATAAGATCTTATGTATTTTATAAATGGTTGGTTGTGGATTTCATCCCCTTTGAAGAAGGGTGGAAGCACTTCATGTCTTTTGGTGATTTGGTGAAGAGTAAGACTCTTGTTATAACTCGTCATGTCATTTGGTTAGCAACTACTTGGAGCATATGGCGTACTCGGAATAATATTGTGTTTCGAGTGTGTTTAATTTGCATGCTTTGATAGATCAAATTATCTTTATTTCTTGGTTTTGGTTTATATGTCGTTTAGGAGTTAATACTTTATTTGTATTTTCTGTTTGGTGTAACGATATGTTAGTTTGCATCGAAAACATCTAATGGTTTTGGTTTGAATTATAAGGGTTGAGTGCATCTTATACTCCTTATAATTCAATTTTTGCTTATAAAAAAAAAAAAAAAGATTCTATGTATTTTTTTTACATACTTATGAATTATATTATATATTGTTGTGCTCTAAAAAACATCTTATGGAAGAAAATAATTTCTGTTAAGTTGCGACCGAACTCTTTATTACAAGAATTCCTTTTCGTTAGGAACTAGAGGATTAACGAAAAAAAAATCATATAATTATGACAACTTAAATTAACGTGCACATATTTCTTTATGATATATTCTTTATGGTATAGTATGCTTCAAAGTTATGGAATTTAGCAGATTATTTTTTGGTGAATGGAATTTAGCAGAGTATGGGTATATATGTTAGAAGCAATTTTGGTTTTCTAAATTGTTTCATTTATTGTTCATTAAAGTTTCTTAAAATCTTTTTAAATTGTAATTTTTTTTGTTATATCTACAATTTTGGATTACAATAAGACATTTAATAGCGTTTTTTCACTTAGTTCCAAAAAAAAATAATAGCGTTTTTTCACAAGTGCTATTAAATACTTCTTCCGAACTTATTTATAAGTAAAAGTCAATGAAAAAATATGGCCACAAATATGAGCAAAAGTTACCAAAAGTAACTTTGTTAAATGTTATTATTCCAAAAATACCCCTAATTAATTGTTCAACTTTTTGACATTACTACAAATCTCAATGCAAATTTAATATATTATAAAATGTAATTTAGTAAAAATAATAAATTTTTAATATGTGTGAAACAACATACTTTTGCCTATAAATAAGGTCGAAGGTAGTATTTCACTTGTCAGAAGTGCTACTTAGATAGCAAAAAAAAATTATCAGAGGCCTTTAATAGCGTTTTTGGCGCCGGCACTATAATAAGTATATCAAAGAGAATTAGTAGCAAAGAAGTTTGCTTTTGTCTTGGCACATAATTGTCTTGCTTCTTTGTTTGTTTTGTGAAGGGACGGAGCCTCTTGTAATTTTATTGTATTTGTTGGCCTTTCTTGTGCTTTTTTATCTTCAATATATTTTTGGCCTTTTGACCTTTGTATTATTTGCTACTAAGGGGTGCTAAAATCCAAACTAATTCAAATAAAAGTCGCAAACCAATCCAAAAAGAAGAAATAGATTAGAAATAGGCTAGGCCACCCGAAAGGGGCTTATAACTTTGACCCACGTATGGCTCGAAAAGACACATTTAATAGAAATGTTTGACTCAAATTCTTTAAAAAAAGTCTAGTAGTAACCTATATATAAATGTTACTCTCTCGGTTCTTTTTTAAATGTCGTTTTAGCATAGAGCTCTTCAATCAAGGTAGTTGATTGTTGTATTCTTTTTCCAATTCTACTCTTATTTAATCCATCATTTACTTTCGAAGAAGTGAGGAACAATTAGATAGGCACAAGCCTAAATGAAAATATTTGGGCACACACACTCATAAATGAAAAGAATTTAAAAGAAAAATAAATTAGTCACATCACTCAATTATTTTATCTTTATTTTTTTTAGTTGTGTGAGCGTGCCTAAATATTTACTATTTAGGCTTGTGTCTATCTAAGTATTACTCTTTACTTTCTCTTTTGAAATAAATTTAGCATATATACTATTCCTCTTTCCATTAAATTTTATGAAAAATGTGAAGAGAAGTTATTGAGAAAGTAAGGATATAATTGATAAATTATACATTAAACTATTAAAACGACACTTAAATAGAAACAACAAATTATTTTAAAACGACACTTAAAAAGGAAATAATAATAATAATAATAATAATAATAATAATAATAATAATAATAGCTATCTATTGGTCAATAGAAACAAAAAATTATTCTAAAACCACACTTAAAAAGGAAATAATAATAATAATAATAATAACAATAATAATAATAATGATAATAGCTATCTATTGGTCAATCTTTTTGATTTAAAAGCCTTAAACGCAAATTAAGCTATTATAAACAATGATAAATAACCATTTTTATCCTTGAAAATATAACTCTTCACATTGATAATTTAAAAAATTTTAGTTTTTTTTATAGTAATTTTATGGACTAAATTAAAGACCGAATTAAAATCATATTTGATGACCAAATTAACTCCTAAAATTATATTTGATGAATAAAATAACTCATAAAAGAGGCACTATATTGTGAGTCATCCTGGTCTTGCTCCGAAGATACAAGAGGTTATTTGGCATTTTCCTCCGACTGATTGGATTAAAGCCAACACTGATGGTGCAGCGAGGGGTTCGCCGGGGCATGCCTCAGTGGGAGGCATTTTTCGTGACTCAAGTGGAGGAATGAAAGGTTGCTTTGACATATATTTGGGTATTCAATCTTCTCTTTTTGCCGAAGTAACAGTAGTTATGCATGCTATTGAAATTGCTCATCAAAATAATTGGCATAGTTTTTGGCTGGAATGCGACTCCAAACTAATGGTGGATGCTTTCAAGAATCACCATATAATTTGCCCTGCACTAGGCTTTATATAAAAATAATAATAAAAAAAGGCATAAAAGAGGCACTTGTGCCTTTGCAATTTCAATACATCCTAAAGACAAATGTGAAAATAAGTTCCCCTTTAAAAGACCGAAATTGTGATTAACCAGAGTATGTGGGTTAAAACTTTTAAGAACTTCACAGTTGAAATTTAAAAAATCAAAGTTGCAATATATTACAACTTTATCATTAATGAAAATTGTCCGTTTTCCATTTTTTTATTCGTTTCTAAACAGTTGAAAAGGGAAAAGTTAAAAAGCAAAACACCATATACCATTTCCCTTTCTTTCCTTTTCTTTTTTTAATCAAGTAGTCAAATGGTTAGAAATTCCCATTTTTTCTTCTAAAAGCAGCAAAACTGAAAATTGTTTTCAAAAACAAATTTGCAAAACAATATATTCAAACAGGGTTTCAATTTTTTAAAAAAGAAAACAGTTTTCAAACAAGCCCGAAAATGTATACATCTCGATTTCAGTAGCTCAGATCAGTGCTTAGTAGGATTTTGATTCAATGAATCAAAGAGAAATGAGTTGAAAAATCAGCCCAAGAGTGCTGAGTTGGATCAGTGACCTGTAAAATAGTCAATTAAACATCAATTAATCATTGCAATTGATCTTCCTAAAATAAAAATGAAAAATCACTACCAAGAGCATAGTATTATCAACCATTAACCAAGACAGGAAACAAATGTCAATAAATTGAAATGTACAGTAAAAGATGTTGACCTATTTTGCGAATGCATTCCCATAAATCAGATTAAAAAAACTTTCAAGTAACGCGATGCATACTTTGAAGAATTTAAAAAAAATTGTTTCATACATGAAGTATCTGTAGTTGTAATCAAAATTGATCTGCAAGAATGAAATAAATGGGAGAAAATGTGCAGAAACAAAAACAGGACAGGAATGAAATAAATGGTGATCAATTATTTGCTTACCAACTTATACAATTACAAGCAATGTTGCCTTCAGTCCTAGCGTACATTCCGGTTAAGCAATCCTTGAAAAGATAGGTAAAGATCTTTGTTATCAGACCCAAATATCTCATCTGCCTTTCTCAAAGTTTCCTAAAAGAGCACAAAACAAGTGGATCGATGATTAACTGCTTGGGAACAATTTCTGTTCAAAACCGAGTACTTAGGCAGTTAGGCTCAATATTTATTTACCTCTCGTGTTTGTTTCTGAGCATTTAATTCTTTTATGTTAGCAAGAAATGCACTGAATTGTTCATATGAAAGGCGACTCCTGCAAAAGTGATAACATTTAATTAATTCAATCAGTTTCTTAAATAAATTGAAGTTAAAAGCCACTTTGTGGAAGAAGGGAGAAAGAAAGTCACCTGGCTTGACGAAAAAACTCCTTTCCGTCAATCTTTGGAGTTCGACCTGACCAAATTTTTAAAAGTTATGATGGATAAACAACTGAATAATTTAAGAATTAAACACGTCGTAGAGGTTCGTGGCCCCTCCATTTTACGATTTATATTGAATAATACTATAAGCATCAACATAATGAGGATAACATTCCAATCAAGAATTTTAGCAGCAGGACGAAGAGCAAAGAAGATTAACAAACTTAAAGGACCGATCTTAATAAGATGGAGAGTAAACAATTTTTTAGCATGTTAACAATAACAATGAATCTTCTTCAAAACCTGGAATTGATCGTCCTCGAGGTGGAGAATTTGCTGCTGATGACTGTTGACTTGATGGATACCATGAAGAGAGAGATGACCGTCCATCATATGAAACTTTTGTGGGAGAGGTGGCACCAGATGTTTGCTTGGGTGATACAGCCGCAGAATATCCTCTTGGAGAAGCAGCCGTTGAGATAACTTTTGGAGTTGCAGTTGGTGTAAGACGTGGTGTTATATATGGGGTCAAGGAAAACTTTTGCCCTGAATACCTGGGAGCTGTAGAACAAAAGAAAAGGAATATGCGTCATTTTAGCCCATTTTTCCTAATTGATAGATAGTTCCAGCTACACTTCTAAAACATGATTTTAGCTTTATTTCAAGATAGAAAGGTCCAAACACTTTCTACTTTCCAATACTATACTCTGATTCCACATTTATGGTTTCATATAATATATAAGAACATTAGACAAGAATCCAACCAAATATCATTGAGGATAATGTTGGGAAAGATAACACAAAACACACCTAATACAAGGTCGGTGGATGATTGATTATCCCTGGATCAAAACTTTCCCACTATAATAATAATAACAATAACAATGGAATAACAAGATTTTCTTGTTTAAATGAATAATAATACAAACTGATTATTACAATTCTCACCAACACAAATGGTGGTTTACACTCTCTTTTGGCTTTTATCTCTCAAAAGGATTTCTTCTCAGTCCGATGATAGAAATGAAAACATGAAAATGAATTTATAGCCAGAGCATTCCAACAATAGGTGGCTATGAGAAGTTTCCTCATTTTCATTCACTACAAATTCTCTCATGCGTTTAATTTCATTTTCTATAATTGATAGTGATTACTCATTCTTTCTCTCTCCACATAAAGAGGAAATACTATCAATCTCCCCCTTCCGATTTAGGTGGAGGGCTCCAACAGTCCAGCAGCTCTCCTGCAGAACTCGTACTTGTCCTTTAGTAAGGACTTGGTCATCATATCTGAGCAATTGTTATCAGTATGAATTTTCTCAAGCTGTAGTTGCTTGGAATCTAACATATCACGTATCCAGTGATATCTCACATCGATGTATTTTGACCTCGAGTGAAAACTTGAATTCTTGCTCAGGTGGATTGCGCTTTGACTATCACAATGCACGACGTACTTCTGCTGGACTTGCCCTAATTCATGCAAGAACCGCTTCATCCATAACATTTCCTTGCAAGCTTCTGTTGCTGCAATGAATTCTGCCTCTGTGGTAGACAAAGCAACACACTTTTGTAGCTTTGACTGCCATGATACAGCTCCCCTTGAAAATGTAATCAAGAATCCAGAAGTTGATTTCCTAGAATCAATATCTCCCGCCATATCTGCATCTGTGTAGCCAATTAGTTCAGGATTTCTACTTCCAGAGTACAAACTCATTTTGGAAGTTCCTCTGAGATATCGCAAGATCCACTTCACAGCATTCCAATGCTCCTTTCCTGGATTGGCCAAGAATCTACTAACAACACCAACCACGTGTGTTATATCAGCTCGTGTACACACCATTGCATACATCAAGCATCCAATAGCTGAAGCATATGGCACCTTGTTCATCTCATGCTTTTCAATTTCAGTTGTCGGACTCTGCTTTGAACTAAGACAAAAGTGACTAGCAAGTGGAGTAGCAACTGGTTTTGCCTTTTCCATGTGAAACCGCTCTAACACCTTCTCGATATATTTTTCTTGTGATAGCCACAGCTTGCGCTCCTTCCGATCACGACGGATGGACATACCAAGAGTATGTTTTTGTCGGTCCCAAGTCTTTCATAGCAAAATATTTCTTCATTTCATCCTTCAACTTGCTGATCTTCTCACTATTTAGTCCAACGATCAACATATCGTCAACATACAAGAGGAGTATGATGAACTCACCATCATCAAATCTCTTCACAAACACACAATGGTCAGAATTCGTCCTTCAGTATCCATGATCAATCATGAAGGAATCAAACTTCTTATACCATTGACGTGGTGCCTGCTTAAGTCCGTATAAACTCTTTTTCAGCTGACATAACAAGTTTTCTTTGCCTTTGACTTTGAATCCCTCTGGCTGCTCCATGTAAATTTCTTCTTCTAAATCACCACGAAGAAATGCAGTCTTCACATCTAGCTGCTCCACATCTAGATCCAAACTTGCAGCCAAACCAAGAACTTCCCAGATTGACGACATCTTAACCACGGGTGAAAAAATCTCTTCAAAGTCAATGACTTTCTTTTGACTGAAGCCTTTCACAACTAATCTTGCCTTGTATCTGGGTCGTGAGTTATTCTCCTCAGTCTTCAACTTGTACACCCATTTGTTTTTGAGTGCTCTTTTACCTTTCGGTAAAGCTACCAACTTATATGTCAGGTTCTCATGCAAGGATTGCATTTCTTCTTGCATGGCTTTCAACCACTCTTCTTTGTGGTTATCCACCATAGCTTCTTCATAACACTCTGGTTCTCCCCCATCAGTGAGTAACACAAATTCCGTTGCAGGATATTTGGTTTGTGGTTTAGGTATCCTAGATGACCTTCTCAATTGGGGAACTTGTTCTTCATCATCAGAGTCTTCAATCATATCTTCATTATGACTGTTGCTTCCATTACCATCTGTTACTTCTTCATTTGGATCATTACCAATTGGAGGTTCATTTTCCGCTTCTCCAATATCTTCTATTTCACCTCCCCCGTAATGCTCTAGAAGAGGAATTGGATCCAAGTTGAATGAATGTTCTCTAGAAATAACAGGCTTGACTCCCTTCTGAATATCTTCAATATTCTGGTCTTCCAAGAAGACAACATCTCCGCTTCTAATAATCTTCTCTACAGGATCCCATAACCGGTACCCGAATTCTTCATTTCCATATCCCAAGAAGATGCACTCCTTCGACTTTGAGTCGAGTTTTGATCTCTCATCTTTTGGAACATGAACAAACGCTCTACAACCGAACACCTTCAAGTGATTGTAGGATACATCTTTACCTGTCCAAAACATATTTGGAACATCGCCATTCAATGGAGCTGAAGGGGATAAGTTGATTAAATCAACTGCAGTCATCAGAATCTCACCCCAAAAACTCTTCGGTAACTTGGCATGAGATAACATTGTTCTCACTCTTTCAACAATAGTTCAGTTCATTCTCTCAGCCACTCCATTACTAATACAGTAATGTTTGAAATCTTCCATAAACTCTCCTCCATTGTCAGTACGAACACATTTTAACTTCTTGCCAGTTAAACATTAGCATGAAACTGTTTGAATACAACAAACACCTGATCTTTTGTTTTGAGGGCATAAGCCCAGACCTTCCTGGAGTGATCATCAATAAAGGTGACAAAATACCTTGCACCTCCAAGAGTACTAGCGGTCATTGTACCACAAACATCAGAATGCACCAAATCTAAAACATTTGGTTTTCTATGTGGGGCCTTATATTGAAATGAAGCTCTGTGTTGCTTTCCAGCCAAACAATGTGTACATGGCTTAAGCGACATTTTCAATCCCTTCACACCTGCCAAAGTACCTCTTTTGGCTAGGATTTGAAGTCCCTTCTCACTTATATGTCTGAGCCGTTTATGCCATAGCTCGACCGATGAGTCTTCTCCGAGAGCGTTAACACACCCATTATTGACTTTGGCTTCTATCACATAAAGAGTGTTTACTTTTTTGCCTCGGGCTATTACCAAGGAACTTTTTGACAGCTTCCATTTCCTATCTCCAAACACACTAGTATAGCCTTCTTCGTCTAGAAGTCCTGTTGATATTAGATTGAGACGCATGTCAGGAACATGTCTCACATCTTTCAACATTAAGCGACAACCAGTGTTTGTTTCTAGGCAAACATCTCCTTTGCCCACAATCTTGGATCTATCATCATTCCCCATCTTCACATAACCAAAATCACCGCTTGTATAGGAAGAAAAGAAATCCCTTCGTGAGGTTACATGGAATGATGCACCAGAATCCACACCCAACATGTATCTTGTGATGTCAAATTAACATGACCATCATCACAAACGAAGATTACCTCATTGCCTTGAAAAATGGTAGCGGCTATGTTACTCGCATCACCATTTTCTTGTTGCTCTCTTTTGAGCTTTCTACATTCTTTCTTCATGTGACCTTTCTCGTGACAATAAAAACACTCTACGTCTTTTCTTGTCCACGGCCTACCCCTGAACTTATCTCCAGAATTCCCCCTTGACTTGTCCTTAGTATTGAACTTCTTATGGATACTTCTTCCACGATACTCAGTGACAAGCGCCTCAGACTCTGACGACATTCCTTGTTCCTTCCGTCTAGCTTCTTCATTAAACATGCTATCTTTTACTATGTCCAATGTTAGAACACCTTGTGGTGCTGATAGAAACACGGATCAAGAGTTGGGCCTTGACAGTGGGCCTAAAGCCTAAAGTTTGGAGAGTGCATACAAGGAAAAAGAATAAGCATGACGTGTCTAATTGAGGGGAGGAATGCATGTGTGTGCATGAGAAGCATGAGTCAGTGCTATATATGTGGCTAGAAGGAATGAGAAAGAATCATGGAGGAATTCTGTTATTGAGTGGGATCACTTTTAGTGCTTTGGGGCTAGTAGAGTCTCTACTAGTTTGTTATTTCTTTTATTCTGTTATCTTCTATCTTGTAATTGAAACTCCATTAATATCAATTGCAAGCTTTTCTTCCCTTCTACTTCATTTTTACTGTTTCATTCATTTTCATAATTCATAAACCCATCAGGTGCTGAGTTACTCAATGAAACCACAAGCGTGTCCCAATTGTGTGGCAAGGAACTTAATAACAATAATGCTTGCAATTCATCTTCAAGCAAAATCTTCATATTGGTGAGTTGATTTATCAATCTTTGAAAATCACTCAAGTGTTCAGAAACACTCTTAGTTTCTCTATACTTGAGGTTCACCAATCGCCGAATAGTAGAGGCTTTATTCTGGGCTGTCTTTCTCTCGTACAAAGCTTCTAATTTCGTCCATAATGTGTACGCAACTGTTTCTTGCGCAACATGATGAAACACGCTTTGATCGATCCATTGTCGAATTTGTCCGACAGTTTTCCTATTCATGACATTCCAGTCATCATCAGACTTTCCGGTAGGCTTCGTCCCTTCATTTTGCAAAGGTTGATACAAATCTTTGCAATAGAGGATATCTTCCATTCTGGGTTTCCAAATGGAGTAATTTGAAGTTAACTTGATCATCGTCGATGATCCCACAGAGGTTGACTCATCCATTGTAATAATAAGTTAAAATGTGTGGTGACGAGCCGAAGCTCTGATACCACTTGTTGGGAAAGATAACACAAAACACACCTAATACAAGGTCGGTGGATGATTGATTATATCCCTGGATCAAAATTTTCCCACTATAATAATAATAATAACAATAACAATGGAATAACAAGAATTTCTTGTTTAAGTGAATAATAATACAAACTGATTATTACAAATCTCACCAACACAAATGGTGGTTTACACTCTCTTTTGGCTTTTATCTCTCAAAAGGATTTCTTCTCAGTCCGATGATAGAAATGAAAACATGAAAATGAATTTATAGCCAGAGCATTCCAACAATAGGTGGCTATGAGAAGTTTCCTCATTTTCATTCACTACAAATTCTCTCATGCGTTTAATTTCATTTTCTATAATTGATGGTGATTACTCATTCTTTCTCTCTCCACATAAAGAGGAAATACTATCAGATAATATATGATAGTCAAAATTAGCCAAATACATTACCAACTTGCATAATTAATTTTGTATGCAGGAATGGACTTATATCAAGAAATAAAGCTGAATTCTGCAAAGTGATCAACAGTACATTGCAATCAGTTAAGTATCTAGAAACACATCTACCTTCATCAACTGTTTTACCCACATCTGCTGAGCCACTGTATGAATGATGTGTTGTATAGCCATTTCCATCATCATCTGTAAGCAATAAATAACAAGAGAAATGCGAATAAACCAGTAAACAACTTTAGCATGTACAGTTATGGAAAAATCAACTAGCTAACAAGGCTGTGTATATGAATATGATAATATAATTCATCAATGAGCTAAGAATTACCCTTATCAGGATATGCCTTTGGAACTGCTTGGTCACAGGTTCTAATATCAATGGTTTCAGCTTGCTGTTCCAATAGTAATTAAAAAAAAAAAATGATGGGGAAAAGTTTATTTATCATCTTCAGTAACAAAATCAATAGTAACTATGATAATTATGACTAAGTTTATCTATTGATGTCTTACAGGTGGATTGTCGTCAGCTAGCGACCGCATCAGTTGTTTTTTGAATGTCTCCAACTATCAAATAAAAAAGGAAAAGAAGTTGTCAGATATATAGAAAAAGTTATCAGTACAGAACAAATAACATATATACAAGAAAAAAGATGCATGCAGATAAAAAAGGCCAAATTTGTATACACATATGTCAGTAGTTATGAGTTTAAGATCATGGAAGTGAAGAAAAAGATATATCAGACCTAATAATTATAAACTAACTGATCGTGGTGTACTGAATAGTAATAATAATAATAATAATAATAATAATAATAATAATAATAATGTGACCATAAAAGTTCTTAGAAGAGAAATGGCCTTCGGTGCTTGCTCATAATTGTTTATCACGCCTTAGAAGTTTGTTTACATTATAAACACACTGAAGTGTATGTGTGTAACAAATTATATTCATGAAAGAGGAGGGTGTAATTTTTAATAAGAGAAAAGACTGTAGTGCAATATGATGAGCATATGTTTGGGGAGGATAGTGTAATTTATGGCCAAAAATAAATATGCACAGACAGAAATTGAACTGATAAGTTTGTAACAAGTGTTACACATCCCTATGTGTTCAAGAGAAAATAATGCTTTAACAGAAAGGGACACACGAAGTTCAAGTGTGATATAACAGTCCTCCCAGGGTTTATATTCAACTTCCTGTTGACCAAGTCACTCCCAAATAATTCATACCTATGTGTTCATGATAAATAACATCTTCCATCAATTGCTTATGTAAATAATATCCTATGCCTTTCAATGTAATTATCAGTTTATGACACCTCAAACATTGCATTCAACTTCAACACAATGAGTTGATATTACTTGTCTACGTACATTTCTAATTGATAACTTATTATAACACATGTCAGACATTTCACTATATTTCAAAAAATTTAAAACATCTAAAGCCATTGAAACCAAATGAAGCTCTAGCACAAAGTACGGAAGCAGTTGAAAATTTTGAAGAGTGGAGACAGATAAGATACACACAGAAAATTATCAAAACCGCACAAGACAGGATGCAGAAATGAAACAAACATTCACCTTAGCAAAGTCACGACTTAGCTTCTTGACTGTTGCTGCCAATTCATCCCTCTCCTTTGTAAGCTTTGCCTACAACCAAAGAGTAGAATACAAAATCATCTTCTATCATATTAATCTGTGCAAAATATTTACACTTCAAAAAATTTAACCAAACATTCAAACAATTTCACAAGCCCCAAGGAACCTTATCCACCATGTTAAGTTTCTTAAAAACTTGTCTGATATTGAGATATTCCTTATTCTTATTCTTATTATTCTACATTTATCAACCGAACAACAATCTAAGTTTAACACATCTACTTCATTCATTTCCTCAATTCTGTGTTGCACAACTTGCACTGTTTTACATAAAAAAAAGTTTAGCAATTCTCACCTTACCTTTTGAACCATTAAATATTAAACAAACACTATACATAAAACCCCTATTCAACTTATTTTGAAAATAAGTAGTTTAACACACTCGAGGTGCTAGCTTAGTGGTAAGAGCTTAGCCTTGTAGCCTCAAGATGCCGAGTTCAAATCGCTTCAGGGATAGTTGTAAAACAGTGATTAGTGTAAATTGAATTAATAAAAATTCCCCCCTTCCCCAATTTTAAAAAATAAGTAGTTTAACGTTAAGCTATGACACTAGTAGATATTAACAAACATTACAAATCACATAACACAAGAGCCAGTGAATGCAAAAAAGAACTCAATTATAATAATAATAAAATTGAAAAAGTAAAATAAAAGAGAATTGAGAAGCACATACATTTTGTTCAACGGCATTATTTAGGGCAGAATGAGCCTGTTGAGAAGCGCGAGTGAGAGTAGAAACACGGTCCTCTAGGTCATTGATAACTCGGTTCTTTTCTAGAAGAATCTGACGAAGGCGACCGGTGTCTGATTCAAGAGATGAAACCCTAGAAGCAATTGCCATGGAAGTTATTTTCCGAGCGAGATCCAGCTGATGGTATGGGTCCGTTGGTATAACCGCCAGAATTTCGTCAGATAGGTCAAAATCCACTGCATTGTTGTTTCCTGAACCACCACCACCAACACCTTGTTGCGACGACATAACCAAATGTTAAAATTAACGGTTGAAAGATGGCGTTGTTTTCGAAATTTGAAATAGGGTCGGGGGGCGCCGGTGGGGGTGTCTTGTTGCAGAGAGAGAGAGAGAGAGAGAGAGAGAGAGAGAGAGAGAGGGCGCTGTATGAATGAAATGAAAAAGAACAAAAAGAAAGAAAGAAACAAAAGCTAATAATAATGACGTTAAACAACGTTTGAAATTACCAAATAGATATCATTTTCGATACTTTGTTTTTTTCTATTTAATTTTATATTTTAAAATTAGGCTCTCGTTGCTCTAAAAAACTGTGTTTGAATTTTACACCTATTTCTTTTAACATTTTGGTGAGGCGCCTATTATTATTATTATTATAAAAAAATAAAATAAAAGATATTTGTTGAAACTTACTTACATTTCCGCTTGACAATTTAGGTAGTATTTACTTTGGTAAAAAAAAAAAGAAAGAGTATTTACTTACGTATTTACTCACCGAAAATAAATTGGATCAAGTGGCAAGACTTTTGATCATCTTAAACATGTGGTCAGTAGTGCATATGTAGAAAATTCGGTTGAGAGGGAGAATCCACCTTGTGTGTCCCACAGATTTCTCGACAGAGATTAATCATCGCTACCAACGGTGAAAACTTCGTACCAATATCAAGGTAACCAAAAAAAATTAATAATACATTTAATTAATACCCTACCCATAAAAAAATTTGTGGGTGGGGGTGGGTCGTGGTCCACCTCAGCTCACCTCAAGGTCCGCCATTGGCGGTTGATGGCTTCATCTACCAACACCATGTCGTGAGTTCGAATCCTATTTTGCAAGGTGGTTGTTGTTGTTATTGTAATTGTTTTCCCTCTATTTCCCTCTCTCTCCCTTTCCCTCCCCCCCCCCCCCCCCCCCCCCCCACCAGCGGTAGAAGCAGACAACATGTGTGGTGTTGGAAGGGAATGAAGACAAATTTATTTATTTTTTTAATTAAAAGAAAATGTGAATGACGTGGCCCAATCAAAGAGAGTGTGATAGAAAATGTGTGTTTGAAAGTTTGACAATAACAGTTCTCTACAAATTTTACAAAATTCATCGTTGGATTGAAAGTTTATATATTACTAGTTTATCGATCTGTGCATTTGCACGGGTCCATTAACTTTAATTCAATATTTATGTTTATCATTATATTAATGTAGAAAAATTATTTAGAATAAAATGTTTTTTTTATAAGATAGATTAAAATATTTAAATTTGTTATAAAATATTGTTAAATATAAGTGAATGTGAAACTATTGTATTATTTTTTGTAAAACTTATTTATCCAATTTTTTATGTTTCACTAATAAATAATGGTCCCGTATATATTTTAATCGAAAATTAATTTATTAGCAATATCTTGGATATTTAGTAAATTTGATAGGTATTAACTTAATTTTATTATTATTATTATTAATTATTAATAGTTGGTAGTAAAATTGGTAGTAATCTTGTTT
This sequence comes from Trifolium pratense, assembly GCF_020283565.1. Taxonomy (NCBI): domain Eukaryota; kingdom Viridiplantae; phylum Streptophyta; class Magnoliopsida; order Fabales; family Fabaceae; genus Trifolium; species Trifolium pratense. Next base: position 14,727,611 of record NC_060065.1, on the reverse strand, counting down.
ATTTTATTTTTAATGAAAAATATTGTTTATGTTTCTTTCTTTTTAATATAGTTATTTTCTATGTTTCTATTTATATATTCTTATTTTTATGCATTCAACTTGTTTTTTCAATATTTTTTTCATAATTTATTTTTATTAACTAAACTCTATAATATATTTTTTTCTCCTATTTTTGTGCATAGATTCCTATATAATATTAATTTTTAAACTCATCTTATACTTTTTATATGTTTTGTAATTTTTTTTATTTATCTTATATTCTTTCTATATTTTTTTTTTGTGAAATTACAACAAAGGATATAAAACTTGCAACATGGTTAAAAATAATAAGGATAAATTAATAAATTTGGTGGTAATCAATTTTAATATATTAGTAGTAGATAGATCGTTCATGCAAAAAATTGCACAAATCTACAACAATTTGATATGTTATTAAGAGCCATCAAGATTAACGATGTTTAGTAAAAATGCATAAACTGTTAATTTTGGTCGGAATCAATAATTATAGATTTGTAATTTATTTTTTTTGCATGAATGGTCTATATGTTATAAATTTTCAATTCAATGATAGACTCTATAAAATTTGTATTCACTAAAAAATTATTTTACACGGATAAGTTATTACTGATATAATTTTCAAAATAACTACCATACATAGAACAAATTGTCACTGTCAAAATAATTATCATATGTGTTATGCACAACTGTGTTGTGCACAACATTAAAATAAATATCAAACTTCATGCAAGTTCGAATCAATAACAATTTAAAAATTAATTCACATAAGATAAATTCTAATTGATATAAATTTGATTAAATTGTACTTTTGACCTCTTAAATTTTATAGAAACTTGAAAGTTTAACCGCTTAATTTTAAAAATATCACTTCTAACCCTCTATCTTTACTCCTTTTTGAAAGGTCAATTTTGACCAAGTCAATGATAATGTGACAAGCCACTTAAGTGTTTCAACTTCACATCAACAAGTCAATGGGAAAAAGAGATGCACAAATAAGAGTATGCCAATGAATCTATCTTCTATCTTGATTCTATATTTTTTACTTTTTTTTTAACTTAATGAAATGGGGGCCAAAATAAAACACAGGTGTTTTTATTCCTAGCTATTTAGTATGATTCATTCCCTTACAACTTCCAAAGATATTTTTTATTTTATACTTAACATTTTTCAAACACATCAAAAAATTAATTTTAGAACCCCCTTTTGGTTTTTTTATTTGAGAGGAGGGATATTCTTATATATTTTTTTGTATCATTTTTGTGGCATGACCGAGTGGTAACTGGTAAGGCGGGGGACTGCAAATCCTTTTACCCCAGTTCAAAAAAAAAAACTTCACATTTTTTTTTTGCCATCTAACGGTTTAAATGAAAAATTAAATAAAAACGTACCGAAAGAAATCACGTGATACTCAATTTTCAAGAGTAACATCATCTTTGTAAAAAAAAAAAAGAGTAACATCATCTTCATATCACTCCTATTAAATCCCAAATCAACTTAAAAAAAACTATTTTACATAAAATAAGTTCTAACTGGTATAATTTTAACCGATAATAATTTTATAAAATCTATCTTATATGGAACAAATTCTAATTATGAAAATTTCAAAATAATTACCACTGAAGATCATTTATAACTTATAATCTTATTTTATTTTTACACGGAAATAAGTTCTAACTGATATAAATTTCAAATTAACAATCAAATACGAAAAACCAATTTTAAAAATAATAATTTACACAACATAAATTCTAACGACGGAAAACAGTCTACAAATGCAAGGTGTAAGCATGCTTTAACTAGAACGAAATATCGACAGAATCAACATTTTTCAAGTTACATTGAGCAGCCAGGACATGCAGCCATCTTTGGGGGAGGGGTGATTGGGGTATGGAGGAAAACTTCATATATAAGGCCTAAATCCTAATATTTCGACTACATATAGGGATTTGATATTTTATATATATATATATATATATATATATATATATATATATATATATATATATATATATATATATATATATATATATATATATATATATATTAAGAGTAAGGATCCATTGACTTACTCCGCTTAATAACTCGATATCGCCATTATATTTCTTCAATCCAACCGTTGAATTCAAAGATCTCACTGAGTAGATCAACTCCACAATTTTTTATAAAAATTAAAAACCGTTTGAAACATTTTCTGATAACTTCAATTGCAGCGTTCCCAAAATCAAAATAAAACCTGATTTATAGCATACATCATCAGCCAGAGTTTCAAGAAATACATGTTTTTAAATTCATACATCCCAAAATAAATATATTCCTAGACTCAAATAGCTACAAATACTCGATCGACTCAAAATATACATATACAAAATAACTTTTCATCAAGGAGACCTACCAAAAGAGTGACATTGACACATTTTAACTCTGCTAGAAGCTTTCTATTTAGTTGACTTTGAATTTGAAAAAAATAGAAGATGAAGGAGTAAGTCACAAGGACTTAGTGAGAGATAACAACCATTATCAACTAGATGGGAAACACACAAAGGCACAAACATTTGATTTTTAGAAAGCTTGTAACAACTATTGTAAAGTAGTAACTACATAATATAAATAACGTTCGATCCAAATCATTATAGAGTTTGAAATTTGGAATAATAAAAGTATAGAAATCAAATCAAATAAAAAGGAATCGTTAAAAGGAATCGTTCTCAAATGGCCGTAGTATTCCGGTGCAGCAGAGACGATTTCCGGCGCGGTGGTCGCCAGAGGAAGATACTCAAATGATTAAATAAATTTAGGGGTTTTGTTAAGGAGGAAGAGAAGAATTTAATGGTGCTAATTTTATTGCTAAGGGATGCCAAAACTTTGCTTATAGAGCTGGCCTGAAGTTGGTTTGGCGGCTATCCCTTTTTTTAGTTTCTCGAAAGTAGTCATAACTCATAAGGTGAAAGTGGTGCGTGTTCAGGATAGAGAAGAAGAGATAGAGATTGAATGTATATTTTTTATTTCTTTAAAAATGGATCAATGTACTTTCTTTAATGTCTATTACAAAAAAAAATTCCAACACAATTACTATTTGTTCACTAGCTTAATCTATTTCTTAATAAAACAAATATCATAACTTATTAATTAATTATTCAGGATATTACATTTTACCCCCTTATGAAAATTTCGTCCACAAAATTTCACACTACTCAACAACCTTAATTGCCGCTGCATACTCTGATAAACTAATAGTCCTACTTGTTATTTTAAGTGTTAACAACTTCCTCCTAGTCTCTATATGCACCTTCACATCTTGAATAACTAAATTCAACTTTTAAAAAAAAATTAGGCTTAAATGCACTTTTAGTCCCCCTATTTTCAAAAAAATGAAGTTTTGGTCCCCCTATTTTCAAAATCAGTTTTTTAGCCCCGCTATTTTCATTTTTTTTTAGTTTTGATCCCCATCCCATTTTGAAGTTAATTTTGTTGATGTGGCCTTCTAACTAATGATGTGACAACATTCATGTGAACAAATTTAATATCCATGTCATTATTATATATTTTTAATGGGGGCTATGATTGTTTGATGTGATTTTTGATGTTTTTGAATTATTTTTTTATTGATTTCTTTTTAAAAAATACTATAATTTCAATAATTAAAATATTTTATAAAATAAGTTTTATTAAATTAAAAATAAATAATGACATGGATATTAAATTTGTCCATGTGGACACTGATATGCATTAATAACAATGCCACATCAACAAAATTAGCCCTAAAATGGGATGGGGGATCAAAACTCAAAAAAAGTTAAAATTGAGGGACTAAAAAGTTGTTTTTTAAAATAAGGGGACCAAAACTTTATTTTTTTGAAAATAGGAGGATCAGCCAAAAAATTATAACTCAATTCACAACTTTACTTAGATATCACTCAGCCGAATAATTAAAAAAAACATCATATTGTCAATCAATTCCTCTACTCTCACATATCCTTTCTACTATGATTGCATTCTATGTTTGTCATCAACCAATGCATTAAGTACTCCTAATCAATTTGTTTTTTCTGTGTCATAAAAACTAACATTGCAACACTATTATGAAAAGCTAAAATGTCATAAAGAGGTGAAACCTGAATTTCTTCTAGCCATTCTAATTACCCCTAAAGTGTCTCTGATTACAAGACTATGGGACTAAACCTCCAAAATCCTTCACACAATTAACAACATCAGGTTCATGTGTTCTAGTATTTTCAAACTAATACATAGCTGCTTCATTTTTTAAACATATATAAGGTTCTATTTGGCACATGAATTGCAATGGTAGAGGTCAAATTCTAATATATAGCAGCAACTTCTCAACTAGCGTAATCACAGAAATTGAGAAGACTAGACTCAATTTTCCGGGAAATCAGATCACGATCCAACCTTCACTTACCTACGCTGAATAAAACAGACAAATGCATTGTTCAGATTTCAGAATGGCTGACCAAAGTTGAGGTATTCATAATAGTAGAGATCTCCAAATCAAGCCCAAAAGTAGTGGAAATATATGACACAACCTAAATAACATTTAGGTTTAGGACAAATTACCATTAAATTGCACCTCAATGAGACAAAATTTAACTGTCCTCCTAATGCCATATCGAGTTTCTTGTGCCAACTGTGACATAGAGGATACTTATTTACACAGAATATTCATTGAAACAAAATCCTTCAACCAAGCTGCCCCCAAAACTCATCCTACAATAAGAGATTTCCACAGAATTTTGTTTAACACTAGTTATCACTGGAACGACCAATCAAAAGATAACTGAAAAAAGTACATATAAATTGAAAAATGATCAGTACGTTTGTAGTAACCTCGGCCACCACTTCACAACCCAATATAGATTCACAAGCTAGGAGTCCACCACTCTATTGTTAAATAGTGAAGTATAATCAATCTGATAAGACTCTCAACCACACCCAATACTGTGCACAAAGGGAAAAATATAGGAGTCCCCATACATGCTAGAATCTTGGTGGTTCTTGATAGAGAGAATTACAGCACAGTGTTAGATTCAGGTAAAGAAAATGACTAGTTTTGTCCAAAAGCTGAATTGACAATCCACCTACATTAGCAATAACTAAGAAAGCACAAAGGATATATAACCGAGTAGAAATCACCTTGAAGTCAGGCAGGTTCTTAAAAGAAGTATAATTATGATGGGTTCTTGTGCTGCAATAACAAAGAAATATCCACTTAGGAGAAGAGATTCACTCTTACCAAATAAAAGAAGAGTATAGAAAATCCCCCTTAACACAGATTACAACAGATACAGGAAGGTCAAACCACCAGATAATAACTACTCGAAAACAAGGCTCACGGTGCTCTAGGTCCAGACTAACAAGCAGAACTCAACAATAAAGAAACAAAGGCAAACAACATCAAACCTTCAAAAGTCATGCTCCGCACTGATTCGAGGAATTTATTGATGTGCGATTTATTCTTGAAGTACTCTAGAATCATATTCAACTCCTCTTCTTGAAAAAGACATAATAATCATAAATTATGAAGCTCTCCAAATACTTAGATTACTGATAAACAACACACAAAAATCAACATTACCACATCACACACGAGGACAACATTTTATCCCAAGGCTCAAAGCATGTCCTTGATAATATGCATCCCACATTTCATTGGCTATCTCTGCTTTAATAACCGAGCAGAACTTGATAATCTCGCAACAACAAATCACAGTCCCAATTTACCTGTGAAACCCACATGGAGCTTGAGGAATGAAGAAAACTAGATCCCCAAGAAGACAGAATCTTGAAGAATTCATATTTAGAGTAGTGGTTACCAAATGAAAGCATAACAACAATGAGAATATTCGTATGCTCCTCATACAGAAACACATAAACTCCACTAGCAGGACAACAATCAAAGGAATATCACTTATCCCAAGGCTGAATGGAAAGTATGGTACCTCTGGCTATCCACAGGCCACATATATTCTATCTCGCCTGTAACACCCACACAAAATTCAAAAAGAACTGAGAAACAAACAACGACTAAATGTAAAGTCATTCTTAGCAGAGATACCAAATTAAAGCATACAACACAGACTGCAGAAACATCCAACTTGCAAGATCCATTACTCAATATGAATCGACAATTTAAGCTTCCACCTAATACCAGAGGACTCCTTGGGCCATTACTCAATATGGATGCTGAAACGACTATACTGAAAATGTAAAGAATTCATAATCTGAGTAGAGACCACCAAATTAAAGCCTAGAAAATATATGACACAGACAGCAAACATTATGGTCCATGTGTTCTCATTCACAAAGATTAGTGCAAAGCAGCAAATACACTCATCTTCAATTTCTCCCCTTTAGACGGAAAATTGAAAAGGAGCACTCTGATTGAGACAGAAGGAAACAATTGTGGTACACCAAACCATGTAACACTTACCCTGCAAACACCAGATGAAAATGTACAGAAAATTACGCTGTGACATATGGGTTGTAGGAAAAAGAACTGAAAAGAAAGAAAGAATAATAGCTTAATTCTTCAAACCAAGTCGCATAACAGAGGATAAAAATTGGAAGAAAAGAAATGAAACAAACATAATCATCCACAATCCAATTAAAAAGTACCAAAATAAACTCGAGCCTTGTTACTAAACAGAATGTTATTTGTTTGAAAAACACTACACTGCAAGAAAACAGCATCATAATAAATATTTTTGTGAATGCCAATAAAAGCCATAACCAAATAAATCAGAATACTAAACATGAAGATCAAACAAGAGAAAGATAAAACCAGGAGAAATCACGTGTTTCCAACCTACAACACCTGAGGAAAATAAAAATGTTCACAATTCAATCCGTATGTCTTGCAATGAAATCCCAAAATTAAAATTAATAACAACTCATTGAAGAAATTTGAATTATCTATCTATAGCCATTATCTGTATTATATGGAATTGCAAATTGCTGCGGATATCCAGAAATAAACTTTCTGCAAAATGGATAAATACATAACTCAATATTCCTTTATTTTTACCAGCATAACTCTACCAAAACTACGCAAATAACCAAATGAGATTAACAATTAACTAAAACCCAAATAATTCATTAATAGCAGTAGGTCATTAAAATAAGAACAGCAACCTCCAAGATCAAACCAGCAAGAACCAAATCAAACCTCAACAACAAGATACAAAAGTGAGAATACAAAACTTTAAGAGGAAAATAAGGGATTGCATGTTAGATTACCTCTCCTGCAACACCAAAGAGGAAAATAACTACTCAAAAAAAATATGTGAACTTAGAATCGATATACTGAAAAGAAAAAGATTCGCAATTCAATTTGTATATGTCTTAATCACAAAGCCCAAAACTGAAAAGAACATCTTGTTGAAATAATTGGATTTATCTTGACCCTCCAACTGAAAAGAACAACATGTTGAAGTAATTGGATTTAACTTGACCCTCCTTTCTTATCCATTCTATAAAGCATCCCAACGTTCTAGATGTCTAAACTTCAGCTCACTGCAAAACAGACGCGTATATCTTGATTATCCAAGAAAGAGATGGACATCTACATTCAAGGAAGAAACAATACCCGTTAAATTCAAAAGGCTCAGAATCTCGTATGCTTCATACTCACATTCCTGATGCGAAAATTGCTAAACTAGCAGGGGACACTTTCATAGGACCATTATGCCAAATCCCAACGCAAAACACATGTAAGTATAAAATGACCAGTTTTATTTATTCAAGGCTGAACGGGAACGTTAAGAGGCATGACCAGTTTTATCCCAGGGATGAACGGAAAGTAAGAGGGATGACCAATTTTATTCCAATGCTGAACAAAAAGTAAGTGAACCTCTATACCTGCCACACATTTATAGGCCATCTCCCCTGTAACAGGCACACAAAAAACTTAAAAGAGCTGACAAAAGTAGATTCTGATTATTATTATTCAACAAAGACTGAATGTAACAGATTCTCAATAGAAATGACCAAATTATAGCCTTGCGATGCTAGGGAGTATAAGACAGCCTGTAGAAGATGATCATTCATCGAAACAAATTTCATCAAATTTGCAAGATCGTTGTGTACCCATATGAAGAGACAATTTCAGTTTCCTCCTAATACAGAGAAGTCCCTGGGCCACAATACAGTAAAAGACAATTATAGTGTAAACCTCCCCGAACAAAGTAATGTCGCCCCCAACAGAAACAAATCACCAGAACAAACAACACGTAAAACGTAATCAAATTGATCATAATCACTCATCTTGGGAAGGGCGAAGAGATAAGCGAGAGTAGTACTCAAGTTCCGCAAGGATGAATGAGAAAGTGTGCACTAAACCAAGCCCAAGCCTGTAGGAAGGACCGAGAAGCATTTAAATTGCTTGACAGGAGGGAAAATAAGAGGCACTCATCTCCTACTTCTCCACTTCAGACGGAAAAATCAACAAGGTGCAGTGTGATTGAGAAAGGAGACCTCTGTTGCACACCAAACCCTTGTATACCACAGACCCTGCGAATACCACAGATGATACATGTGCAGAAAAATTACGCCGCAACAAATAGTTGTACGAAAAAAAAAACAAAAAACAACAAAAAGATTTCCTCAAACCAAGCTGGTTATCTCTGAAATCATAGTTACAAAGCGAACCCCACAAAGTTGTCCCAATTTTTCACACTGCAGAAAAACATGTACACAATTCAATTTATGACTTGCAATCGAATCCCAGAAATTAAAATAAATAAGAACGATTCATTGAAGGAATTTTATTTATCTATCTGGAACCGTTCTCCATTCTTGTCCGTTGTATCAAGCAAACCCCACAAAGCTGTTGCAGTTTCTCCAGAATTGAGCAAACTTCCACTGTTAGATTATATGTCAGAAACCTAAATATCACAAAACAGTAGAATGATAGGGTAGTGTTGTGCAAATAGTTGTAGAAAAAACGAAGAAAAAAGAGAAAAGATTAGCATAATTCTCCAAACCAAGCCTCTGATCAGCAGATCACAAGGAGAGCCTCACAAAGTTGTTCCAACTTTTCAAGAATCGTGTAAAACCTCACTGTCAGATACCTAAATATCAGAAAACAGTAGAATGATGGGGTAGTGTGCAAATAGTTGTAGAGAAAACGAAGAAAAAAGAGAAAAGATTAGCATAATTCTCCAAACCAAGCCTCTGATCAGCAGATCAGAGAGAGCCTCACAAAGTTGTCCCAACTTTTCCAGAATCGTGTAAAACCTCACTGTCAGATTACATGTCATACATAAACCTTAATGTAAGAAAACAGTAGTGGGCTGAACTATTCAGATAAAACCAGCAACCCTCGTCGCACATCAATATCTCTCACATGTAACAACCATGGAACGAAAACAAAAAAGATTGGACATTAAAACACAGAGAATAACTGAAATGAAAATGAAGTTTGCCAAAATAAACCTGTATGCTTGGATACAAAAACCCTAAGAAACTCAATAATCAGATCATTAAAATAAAAACAACAACTTTAATAACAAACCCAACAATAAACAAATCAAACATTAGAATCAAGAGACTGAAGTAATAAAAAGAGGAAGATAGATATAACCAGAAAAAATCAAGAAATTGTAAGTTCACAAACAACTTGAAAGTTTGAAAATGAAAATAATTTAATAGATATGACCGAATCAAAATGCTAGGTTCCATGCTATAAAGAAGATTATTAGTTTGAAAAACCACAATGCATGAGTCATTCGAAGTGTGACAACAGATCTGAGAAAATCATGTTACTATGTAAATCCCTTGCAATCTAGATTATAGAAGCAGCACCAAAGAGTAAATCACAAATCAAGAAATATATGCTATCAAAATCAATAAAGACTGAAACAAAAAGAATTTACTAGACAACAGCAAATCAAAACTGGAGGCTCCATGCGTTGACAGAAGTTATTATTTTGACAAACCAAGCTGCAGAAAAAGCATATTCATTGGTAAAAAAAAGTAAGCTCAAGTTCAATTTATATGTCATGTACTCAAAGGACAAAATTTATCTGAATTCATTCTTAAATAATAACCAATCTTCTCATTCTCCTATAATAACCAATCTTCATCTCTTTGATAATAACCATACTTAAGCTCCCTGCCTGCCACAAATATCCCATGTCAAACCCACACAGCAGACTAAAAAAAATTCACAAAAGTAGATACCGATTATCAAACAACTACTGAAATGTAAAGAGCCTCAGTAGAGATGACCAAATCATAGCCTAGCAACAGTAGAGAGTATACGACACAGACTGTAGAGATGATGATTCATGAAAACAAATTTGCATCCAATTTCAAGATCGTTGTGTTTCCATATGAACAGACAATTTCAGATTCCTCCTAATAAAGAGAAGTCCTCAGGCCACTGTTATGAAGAGGATATCCTTTAAGCCTAGAAACATAACTGGTTGATACATGTAAATTGTTCAAAGGGAGGAGGCACTTATCTCCTATTTCTCCACTTCATAGGCCAAAATTAACTAGGTGCAGTGTTGTTATTGAGAAAGGAGATTTCTTTTGCACACCAATCTCATGTAACACATACCCTGTGAACACCAGATGATACATGTGTAGAAAAATTACGTCGCGACAAATAATTGTAGAAATATCAAGAAAAACAATAAATATTTCTCCAAACCAAGCCACTGATAAAACGATCATAGTTACAAAGAGAACCCCATAATGCTGTCCCAACTTTACCAGAATTGTGTAAACTTCCACTGTCAGATTACATGTCATCAACCAAAATGAAAGAAACCAGTAGTATGATGGGGTAGTGTGACACAGTTGTAGAAAAAATCAAGAAAATGATTAGCATAATTCTCCAAACCAAGCCACTGATCAGCCGATCACAGTTACAAAGAGAGAGCCCCACAAAGATGTTCCAATTTTTCCAGAATTATTAAAAAATTTGCACTGTCAGATTACATGTCAAAAACTTCAATGTAAGAAAACAGTTGTGTGATGGGGGTAACAAAACCTAAGGATGAACTTATCAAATATAACCACCAACCCTCCACGCATATAAAAAAAACTAATCGTAATTAAATATCATAAAAAGAGTGGATTAAGAAGACTGGACAATAAAATATAGAATAAATGAGATGAAAATGATTCAGAGTCTATATGCTTTGATCAGTTCACCATGAAATGAATTGTGCCAAAATGAACCTGATTGCTTGATACTACATAGCAAGGTATAGCTTCGAACCAAACTACACGGCAGAAAACAGACAGTTTCAATTCACAATTCAACCTGGGGTGATAATCATAATTTCGCAAAACATTACCATTATCTGATACTCAATTGGAAACACATTAAAACAGAAAATTCACATGAGAACTCCAGTATTTTGCCAACAAATTAAATGCTTGGAACCAACAATAAACAAATCAAACTTTAGATTAAGAGAACAAAATAATCAACAAAAAAAAGAATAAGAACGCAACACATGAAAATCACAGAAGAGGAAGATATAGAACCTGAAGAAATCATATGTTCACTGACTACTCCTGAAACACTAAAGAGTAAATAACAAATCAACATATATATACTCTCAGAGTAGATGAAGAAATTTTAAAACAGAAAAGAATTTAATAGATATCACCAAATCAAAAAGAATTTAACATATGTTCACTGACTACTCCTGAAACACTAAAGAGTAAATAACAAATCAACATATATATACTCTCAGAGTAGATGAAGAAATTTTAAAACAGAAAAGAATTTAATAGATATCACCAAATCAAAAATGATAGGCTCCATGCTATGTACAATTTTATTAATTTGACAAATCACACTGCATAGAAAACTTGTTCAAACTTCAATTCATATATGTCGGGCCAAGAAATAAAAATGACGAACAACTCAATGGAAAAAATGAATAAACGGAAAGAACACATACGAATACAAGAGTTCTCAACTCACTGCAAAATGGATAAAAAGTGCATCTCAATTATCCAATTATGAAGAATTATATACAAAATTTAGACAAATCATTCTTGATAACCAATTTAAAAGAGTCAAGAGAAGTGTGATTGGGTGAATTTCTCGATATCTACAATATGAGAAAAGCATATCACTAACAATCTCCTATTCTCGATTACAGGAACCCTGAAATTAAGCAATCATGGAAAAAAACAACTGGCAAACAGATCAAGAAATCAAGAAAGAAAAGAAAATTGAACACAAGAACAAGCAAATTTTAGAATCGAAAAATTAAAATCACATCTTCTCGTGCAGAACCCAAGAGTAAGTACCAAATCAAGACATATATATGATATAAGAATTAATAATGAAAGATTGAAACAAATGTTTTTACTAAAGATCGCCAAACCAAATCTCGAGAATCCATACTATGAAGAAAGTTATTATTTTGACAAACCAAGCTGCAGAAAACACGTTCAAAGTTCAGTTCACTTATAATGCATCAAAGCGAAGGCATAAAAATTAAAAAAGAATGTTGTAGAAAAAAATCTCGAGACCTCTGTTGCACACCAAACCCATGCATTCTACAGACCCTGCGAATACCACAGATGATACATGTGCAGAAATATTATGCCGCAACAAATAGTTGTAGAAAAAAAATAAAAAACAACAAAAATATTTCTTCAAACCATGCCGCTCATCTCTGAAATCACAGTTACAAAGTTGTCCCAAATTTTTCACACTGCAGAAAAACATTTACACAATTCAATTTATGACTTGCAATCGAATCCCAGAAATTAAAATAAATAAGAACGATTCATTGAAGGAATTTTATTTATCTATCTAGAACCGTGCTCCATTTTTGTCCATTGTATCAAGTCGTTTAGATGATGGCTACAAGAAAACCCCACAAAAGTGTTGCACTTTTCCAGAATCGAGCAAACTTTCAATGTCAGATTATATGTCAAAAACCTAAATATCAGAAAACAGTAGAATGATGGGGTAGTGTGGCAAATAGTTGTTGAAAAAACGAAGAAAAAAGAGGAAAGATTAGCATAATTCTCCAAACCTAGCCCTCTGATCAGCAGATCACAAAGAGAGCCTGACAAAGTTGTCCCAACTTTTCCAGAATCGTGTAAAACCTCACTGTCAGATTACATGTCATACATAAACATTAATGTAAGAAAACAGTAGTGAAACGAAGAAGTTAATCGCAAAAGACTAGGAATGTACACAATGAAACGAAGAATAAAATTTGTCGCAAAAGAGGAATTAGAAGAAAAACAATTGAAACCCTAACAAAATAATCAGATCATTAAAATATAAAAAGAGGAAGATAAATATAACAGGAAGAAATCAAGAATTTATATGTTCACAAACTACTTGAAATTTTGAAAATGAAAAGAATTTAATAGATATCACCAAATCACAATGCTATGCTCCATGCTATGAAGAAGGTTATTAGTTTGACAAACCACACTGCAGAAAAACAATATGTTTAAAAGTCAATTTGTATGTGTTGCAACCAAATCCCAAAAATTAAAATAAATAATACGACTCATTTAAAAAATTTGATATATCTATGTGGAGCCATTCTCCATTCTTGTTCATTGTATCAAGATCTCTCAGCTAGCTGGAAAGAGGAAAGTATATCTCGCTGCAAAAAGGATAAAGGATCTCTCTATTATCAAATGAAGAAATCAAGAAATTATATGTTCACAAACTACTTGAAATTTTGAAAATGAAAAGAATTTAATAGATATCACCAAATCACAATGCTATGCACCATGCTATGAAGAAGGTTATTAGTTTGACAAACCACACTGCAGAAAAACAATATGTTTAAAAGTCAATTTGTATGTGTTGCAACCAAATCCAACAAATTAAAATAAATATTACGACTCATTTAAAAAAATTGATATATCTATGTGGAGCCATTCTCCATTCTTGTTCATTGTATCAGGATCTCTTAGCTAGCTGGAAAGAGGAAAGTATATCTCGCTGCAAAAAGGATAAATGATCTCTCTATTATCAAATGATGAATTATAAAAATCATACAAATAATTCATGATAACCTATTCATAAAGTAAGAGTCATTTGAAGTGTGATAACAGATCTGAGAAACTCATGTTACTATGTAAATCCCTAGCAATCTAGATTATAGAAGCAGATCAAAGAAAAGTAGAACCAAAAGAAGTTAATCCATCAAGGAGCAAACCAAAAGAAACCTTTAGGAGGATAAAATTCCAGCAGCACCAAAGAGTAAATCATAAGTCAAGAAATATATGCTCTCAAAATCAATAAAGATTGTAAAAAAAAAAAATCAATAAAGATTGAAACAAAAAGAACTTACTAGGCAACAACAAATCACAAGTTGAGACTTCATGCATTGACAGAAGTTATTATTTTGACAAACCAAGCTGCAGAAAAAGCATATTCATTGGTCAAAAAAATGAAAGCTCAAGTTCAATTTATATGTCATGTACTCATAGCACAAAATTTAAAACAAAGAATGACTCATTGAAAAAATGTGGATCATCTGAACGCTTTCTCCAATAATAACCAATCTTCATTTCTCTGATAATAACCAATCTTCATTTCTCTGATAATAACCATAGTTCAGCTCTCTGCCTGCCACAAATATTCCGTGTCAAACCCACACAACAAACTCAAAGAAATTGACAAAAGTAGATACTGATTATCAAACAAAGACTGAAATGTAAAGAGCCTCAGTAGAGATGACCAAAAAAGGATAAAGGATGTAAGGATAATCAAATGAAGAATTCTTGGAAACCTATCCGTAAATTAAGCGTCAATAGAAATGTGATAACAGATCTGAGAAAAGAATGTCAACATAGATCCTGAACAATATAGTCTATAGAAGCAGATCAATGAAAAAAGGAACAGCAAACCCTTAAATTAAGTCATCACGGAGGAAACCATAACAAACAAAACCTTCAGAATCATAAAATTCATACAGCACCAACTAGTAAATCAAAAATAAATATTTGCTCTCAGAACAACAAAGAAAGACTAAACCGAAAAGAACAAGTCCAGAAGGGGCAAAGGCACTTATATCCAATTTCCCCACTATAGACAAAAATTAACAAGGTGCAATGTGATTGAGAAACGAGGCTTCTATTGCACACCTAACTCATTACCTGTGAACATCATATGTCCAGAATCGTGGATAATTTCTGTCTGATTTTAGTGTCAAAAACCTATATGTAAGAAAACCTAAGGTGTAAAGGAGTAAAATGATTCCCAATCAAGAAGATTATGCCAAAATGAACCCGATTTCTAGATACTACATAAGCAAGTTATAGCTTCAAAACAAACTACACGGCAGAAAACAGACAGTTTCAATTCACAATTCAACCTGGGGTGATAATCATGTAAATAACAAATCAACATATATTATACTCTCAGAGTGGATGAAGAAATTTTAAAACAGAAAAGAATTTAATAGATATCACCAAATCAAAAATAATAGGCTCCATGGTATGTAGAATTTTATTAATTTGACAAATCATGCTGCAGAGAAAACAAGTTCATACTTCAATTCATATATCTCGAGCTAAGAAATAAAAATGAAGAACCCAATGAAAAAACTGATTTATCTATCGGTGTCATCCTCCGTTCTCATGTTGCTAGAATAGAAGACTTCTCAGCTCACTGCAAAATGGATAAAAAAGTGTATCTCGATTAAACAATTATGAAGAATTATATACAAAATTTGAACAAATAATTCTTGATAACCGATTTAAAAGAAGAGTCGAGAAGTGTAATTGCGTCAAAGCCAACAAAAAATAAAAACAACTCATTGAAGAAAATTGATTCGTTAATAGCAGTAGGTCATTAAAATAAGAACAACAACCTCCGAGATCAAACCAGCAAGAACCAAATCAAACCTCAACAAAAAGATACATAACTGAGAATACAAAACTTGAAGATCAAACAAGAGGAAGACAGAACCATAAGGGATTACGTGCTCGTAGATAACCTCTCCTGCAACACCAAAGAGGAAAATAACTACTCAAAAATATATATGAACTCAGAATCGATATACTGAAGGAAAAAAGATCCGCAATTCAATTTGTATGTGTCTTAATCACAAAGCCCAAAACTGAAAAGAACACCATGTTGAAGTAATTGGATTTATCTTGACCCTCCAACTGAAAAGAACATGTAGCAGTAATTTGAAAACAGCAATTCATAAGGGATTGCGTGTTCGTAGATAACCTCTCCTGCAACACCAAAGAGGAAAATAACTACTCCAAAATATATATGAACTCAGAATCGATATACTGAAGGAAAAAAGTTTTGCAAATCAATTTGTATATGTTTTAATCACAAAGCCCAAAACTGAAAAGAACACCATGTTGAAGTAATTGGATTTATCTTGACCCTCCAACTGAAAAGAACATGTAGAAGTAATTTGATTATCTATTCGTAAAGTAAGAGTCATTCGAAGTGTGACAACAGATCTGGAAAAACTCATGTTACTATGTCAATCCCTAGCAATCTAGATTATTGAAGCAGATCAAAGAAAGTAGAACCGCAAACACTGACATCACGGAGCAAACCAAAAGAAACCTTTAGGAGGATAAAATTCCAACAGCACCGAAGAGTAAATCATAAATCAAGAAATATATGCTTTCAAAATCAATAAAGATTGCTTGTAAAAAAAAATCAATAAAGATTGAAACAAAACGAATTTACTGGGCAACAGCAAATCAAAACTTGAGGCTCCATGTGTTGACAGAAGACATTATTTTCACAAACCAAGCTGCAGAAAAAGCACAAAATTTAAAATAAAGAATGACTCATTGAAATATATCATGTGCTCAAAGCACAAAATTTAAAATAAAGAATGACTCATTGAAAAAATGTGGATTATCTGAACGCATTCTCCAATAATAACCAATCTTCATCTCTCTGATAATAACCATAGTTCAGCTCTTTGCCTGCCACAAATATCCCATGTCAAACCCACACAGAAAACTCAAAGAAATTGACGAAAGTAGATACTGATTATTATCAAACAAAGACTGAATTGTAAAGAGCCTCAGTAGAGATGACCAAATTATAGCCTAGCACCAGTAGATAGTATACAACACAGCCAGCAGAGGAGTCCTTGGGCCACGGTTATGAAGAGGATATCCTTTAAGCTTCGCAACATAACTGGTTGATACATGTAAATTGGTTGAGAGTAGATTAGTAGTACAAAGGGAAGAGGCACTTATCTCCTATTTCTCCACTTCATAGACCAAAATTAACCTGGTGCAGTGTTATTGAGATAGGAGATTAGTTGCACAACAAACCCTAGTAACACATACCCTGTGAACACCAGATGATACATGTGTAGAAAAATCACGTAGCGACAAATAATTGTAGAAATATCAAGAAAAAAAAGAAATATTTCTCCAAACCAAGCCACTAATAAAAAGATCATAGTTACAGAAAAGAACCCCACAATGCTGTCCCAATTGTGTTAACTTTGGCTGTCAGATTACATGTCATAAACCAAAATGTAAGAAAACAATAGTATGATGGGGTAGTGACACATTGTAGAAAATATAACGAAAAAGATTAGCATAATTCTCCAAACCAAACCATTAATCTGCAGATCGCAGTTACAGAGAGAGAGCCCCACAAAGCTGTTCCAATTTTTTAAAAATTGTGAAAAAATTTACACTGTCAAATTTCATGTCAAAATCTTCAATGTAAGAAAACAGTCATGTGATAGGGCAATAAAACCTAAGGATAAACCTTTCAGATATAACCACCAACCCTCCTCGCATATCAAATAAACTAATCTCAATTAAAGATCATAAAAGAGTAGATCAAGAAGACTGGACACTAAAATATAGAATGAATGAAAATGATTCAGAGTCTATATGATTTGATCAGTTCACCATGAAATGAAGAGTGTGCCAAAATAAACCTGTATACTTGATACCACACAACATTACTGTTCCAAGACACACTGCAAAAAACAGATACCTGTTTGAATTCAAATTCAACCCGGGATGATAATATGTACCAATCCACAAATTATTATCATTTTATGAGAAAACATTGGAAACTTAAAAACTCACATGAGAACTCCAGTATGCTCAATATTCAGACAATTAAAATATGAACAACAACTTTATCATTGAAAACAACCATAAACATATCAAACATTAGAATCAAAAGACGAAATAAGAAACAAAAGAATAAAAAAAACTCACGAAGATCAAACAAGAGAAGATAAATAGAACCAGAAGAAACCAAGAAATCTATGTACACAAAATATATGCTCTCTGAATTGAAAGTTTGAAATCAAAATTTAATCAACATCACCAAAATAAAAAGCTGGCTCCATGCTACGAAGAATTTTATTAGTTTGACAAATCACTCTGCAGAAAAAGAAAAAAAAAGAAAGAAAAAAGGTTCAAAATTCAATTTATATTTGAAATCAAATCCCAGATATTAAAATCAATAAGAACAACGCATTGGAAGAAATTTGATTTATCTATCTGGAGCCATTCTCAGTTTTTGTCCATTGTATTAAGAAGTTCAAATATAAAGACTTTCAGCTCGCTGCAAAAAAGGATAAAGGATATCTGGATTACCAAATGAAGAATTAATGGAAAGATATCCGTAAAATAAGAGTCAAGAGAAATGTGATAACAGATCTGAGAGAAGGATGTCAACATAGATCCCGAGCAACAAACCATTAAATTATGTCATCACAGAGGAAACCAGAACAAACAAAACCTTTAGAATCATAAAATTTCTACAGCACTGAATAGCAAATAAAAAAAAAATTTGCTCTCATAAAAATTTGTTCAATTCACTTATTATGCATCAAAGCCAAGAAATAAAAATTTAAAAAGAATGTTCATTCAAGAAATTCTGAAAAAAGTGAGAATACAAAAGTGAGAATACACAACTTTTATTTTTTGAAAAAAGTGACAATACAAAAGTGAGAATACAAAACTTGAAGATCAAAAAGAGGAAGACAGAACCATAAGGGATTGCGTGTTTGTAGATTACCTCTCCTGCAACACCAAAGAGGAAAATAACTACTTAAATATATATGAACTCATAATTGATATACTGAAAAGAAAAAGATTCGCAATTCAATTTGTGAATGTCTTGATCACAAAGCCCAAAACTGAAAAACACCATGTTGAAGTAATTGGATTTAACTTGACCCTCCTTTCTTATCCATTCTATGAAGCATCCCAACATTCTAGATGTCTAAGCCTCAGCTTACTGCAAAACAAACGTGTATATCTTGATTATCTAAGAAAGAGATGGACATCTACATTCAAGGAAGAAACAATACCCGTTAAATTCAAAAGGCTCAGAATCTTGTATCATACCGGATACTTGCATAGTATGGGTACTCCTAAAATGGTGAAGTACCTGTACCGGTATGGATACTCCTAAAATGGTAAAATACCGAATCTTCATAGTATGGGTACTCCTAAAATGGTGAAGTACCCGTACCGGGTACGCACCAGTACCGGATACTTGCATGGTACTCGCTGGGTACTTACAAATCAAAATCCATTGTTATTTGATTGATTCGGGGTGGTGGATACGGCAAAAATGTGCAGATGGTTTAAAAATAGCATAAAATGTTTTAATTTTTTATTACATATTAATTATTTATCTTGCTTTTGATGAAAATAGTTGAGGTGGTGGACAAA
This sequence comes from Trifolium pratense, assembly GCF_020283565.1. Taxonomy (NCBI): domain Eukaryota; kingdom Viridiplantae; phylum Streptophyta; class Magnoliopsida; order Fabales; family Fabaceae; genus Trifolium; species Trifolium pratense. The sequence goes on along the minus strand of NC_060065.1, from coordinate 14,707,928 downwards.
TTCACTCAAAATATAATTATTTTGATATTTTGTATTAACGTACCCGTATCTTAAATCTTTTCAAAATGCTGTATCCCGTACCAGTACCCGCACCTGTATCGGGTACCGTACCCGTACCTTGGCAACATAGCTTCATACTCACATTCCTGATGCAAAACTAGCAGGGAACACCTTTATAGGACCATTATCCCAAATCCCAACACAAAACACATGTAAGTATAAAATGACCAGTTTTATTTATTCAAGGCTGAACGGAAAAGTTAAGAGGCATGACCAGTTTTATCCCAGGGATGAACAGAAAGTAAGAGGGATGACCAGTTTTATTTCATTGCTGAACGAAACGTAAGTGAACCTCTCTACCTGCCACACATTTATAGGCCATCTCCCCTGTAACAACCACACAAAAAACTTAAAGGAGCTGAGAAAAGTAGATGTTGATTATTAATTTATTATTCTCCAACAAAGACTGAATGTAACAGATTCTCAAATAGAAATGACCAAATTATAGCCTTGGAATGCCAGTGAGTATACGACAGCTGGCAGAATATGATGATTCATTGAAACAAATTTCATCAAATTTGCAAGATCGTTGTGTACCCATATGAAGAGACAATTTCAGCTTCCTCCTAATACAGAGAAGTCCCTGGGCCACTGTAACGAAGAGTATATCTTTTGAGAAGTATCATCGGGAATGAAAAATAATCAAGAGTCAAGACAACAATACAGTGAAAGACAATTATAGTGTAAACCTCCCCGAACAAAGTAATGTCTCCACTTTAGACAGAAAAATTAACAAGGTGTAGTGTGATTGAGAAAGGAGGCCTCTGTTGCACACCAAACCCATGTATACCACAGACCCTGCGAACACCACAGAAGATACATGTGCAGAAATAATACGCCGCAGCAAATAGTTGTAGGAAAAAAAAAACAACAAAAAGATTTCTTCAAACCAAGCCGCTGATCTCTGAAATCATAGTTACAAAGAGAACCCCACAAAGTTGTCTCAATTTTTCACACTGCAGATAAACATGTACAAAATTCAATTTATGTCTTGCAATCGAATCCCAGAAATTAAAAGAAATAAGAACGATTCATTGAAGGAACTTTATTAATCTATCTGGAACCATTCTCTACTCTTGTCCAGTTTATCAAGACGTTTAGATCATGGCTACAAGAAAACCCCACAAAGCTGTCGCACTTTCTTCAGAATTGAGTAAACTTGTCAAATTATATGTCAAAAACATAAATATTAGAAAACAGTAGAATGATGGGGTAGTGTGGCAAATAGTTGTAGAAAAAACGAAGAAAAATGAGAAAAGATTAGCATAATTCTCCAAACCAAGCCTCTGATCAGCATCGTGTAAATTCAGAAAGAGTACATGTCATACAGAAATAATTAATGTAAGAAAACAGTATTGAGCTGAACTATTCAGCTAAAACTAGCAACCCTACTCTCACATCAATATCTATCACATGTAACAACCATGGAACGAAAAAAAAAACTGGACACTAAAACACAGAATAACTGAAATAAAAATGAAGTTCTACAAAATAAACCTGTATGCTTGATACTAACAGAACTTTGTTGTTCCAAGACACACACTGCAGAAAACGGGTACATGTTTCAATTCAGCATTAGTAAGAGGGAGATAAATATAACCATAAGAAATCAAGAAATTGTGTGTTCACAAATTACTTGAAAGTTTGAAAATGAAAAAAATTTAATAGATATCACCAAATCAAAATGCTATGCTCCATGCTATGAAGAGAGTAATTAGTTTGACAAACCTCACTGCAGAAAAACAATATGTTCAAAATTCAATATGTATGTCTTGCAATAAAATCCCAAAAATTCAAATAAATAAAACGACTGATTTAAGAAATTTGATATATCTATGTGGAGCCATTCTCCATTTTGTCCATTGTATCAGGATCTCTCAGCTAGCTGGAAAGAGGAAAGGATCCCTCGATGCAAAAAGGATAAAGGATCTCTCGACTATCAAATGATGAATTATATTAATTATACAAATAATTCTTGATAAGCTATTCGTAAAGTAAGAGTCATTCGAAGTGTGACAACAGATCTGAGAAACTCGTGTTACTATATAAATCCCTAGCTATCTAGATTATTGAAGCAGATCAAGGAAAGTAGAACCGCAAACACTGACAGCACCGAAGAGTAGATCATAAATCAAGAAATATATGCTCTCAAAATTAATAAAGATTGCTTGTCAAAAAAAAATCAATAAACAAAAAGAATTTACTAGGCAACAGCAAATCAAAACTTGAGTCTCCATGTGTTGACAGAAGATATTATTTTGACAAACCAAGCTGCAGAAAAAGCATATTCATTGGTCAAAAAAAAGCAAGCTCAAGTTCAATTTATATGTCATGTACTCGAAGCACAAAATTTAAAATAAAGAATGACTCATTGTAATAGGTCATGTAATCGAAGCACAAAATTTAAAATGAAGAATGACTCGTTGAAAAAATGTGGATAATCTGAATGCATTCTCCAATAATAACCATAGTTCAGCTCTCTGCCTGCCACAAATATCCCGTGTCAAACACTCAAACCCACACAAAAAACTCAAAGAAATTGACAAAAGTAGATACTGATTATTATCAAACAAAGACTGAAATGTAAAGAGCCTTAGTAGAGATGACCAAATTATAGCCTAGCACCAGTAGATAATATACAACACAGAATGTAGAGATGATGATTCATTAAAACAAATTTGCCGTAAAATAAGAGTCAACAGAAATGTGATAACAGTGTGAACATCATATGTCCAGAATCGTGGATAATTATTGTCAATTACATTATCAAAAAACTAAATGTAAGAAAACCGAAGGTGTAAAGGAGTAAAATGATTCACAATCAAGAAGATTGTGCCAAAATGAACCTGATTGCTTGATACTACATAGCAAGTTATAGCTTCAAAACAAACTCCACGAGAGAAAACAGTCATGTATCAAGTTTCGCAAAACATTACCATTTTCTTATACTCAATTAGAAACGCCTTATAACAGAAAATTCACATGAGAACTCCAGAATTAAGAGAACGAAATAATCAACAAGAAAAGAATATGAACGCAACACATGAAAATCACAGAAGAGAAAGATATAGAACCTGAAGAAATCATATGTTCACTGACTACTTCTCCTGAAACACCAAAGAGTAAATAACAAATCAACATATATATACTCTCAGAGTGGATGAAGAAATTTTTAAAAAAAAAAAAAATTTAATAGATATCACCAAACCAAAAATGATAGGCTCCATGCTATGTAGAATTTTATTAATTTGACAAATCACGCTGCAGAGAAAACATCAAACTTCAATTCGTATATGTCGAGCCAAGAAATAAAAATGAAGAACAACTCAATGAAAAAATTGAATGAACAACTCGATAAAAATGAAGAACTCAATGAAAAAAGTTCAATTCGTATATGTCATTCTCCGTTCTTATCTGTTGCTAGAATAGAGGACTTCTCAGCTCTCTGCAAAATGGATAAAAAGAGTATTTCAATTAAAAGACAAGTCAAGAGAAGTGTAATTGGGTGAATTTCTTGATATCTACAATATGAAAAAAGCATATCACTAACAATCTCCTATTCTCGTTTATAGGAACCCTGAAATTAAGCAATCATGGAAAAAACAACCTGGCCAACAGATCAAGAAATCAAGAAACAAAAGAAATTGAACACATGAACAAGCAAACATTAGAATCGAAAAATTAAAATCACATCTTCTCATGCAGAACCAAAGACTAAATTACCAAATCAAGAAATATATATGATATAAGAATTAATAAAGAAAGATTAAAACAAATGTTTTACTAAAGATCGCCAAACCAAATCTCGAGGCTCCATGCTATGAAGAAAGACAAGCTGCGGAAAACACATTCAAAGTTCAATTCACTTATTATGCATCAAAGCCAAGAAATAAAAATTATAAAAGATTGTTCATTGAAGAAATTCAATTTATCTATCTGATTGTTCTCTGTTCTTATCCATTCAATCAAGAATTGCTATTTGGACTTCAGCTCGCTGCAAAACCGACAAGGCACGTCTGAATTATCTATTATCTAACAGAAGAATTATAACAATAAATTTATACAAATAATTCTTGATTACTGATAAGTAAAAGAAGATTGATGAGAAGTTTTATCGTGTAAAATTTTGATTCTTGATTGGCTACAATATGAGATTAAGCAACACGATTCAAGGACAACTATTCAGGAACAGAAACAGATATATGTAAAAAGGACCAATTATATCACAAGGATGAATGAGAAAGGACCAAGTAGCATTTAAATTTCTTGATAGAAGACACATAGTACAAGAAGAGGCACTCATCTCCTACTTCTCCACTCCAAACAGAAAAATTAACAAGGTGCGGTGTGATTCAGAAAGGAGCCCTCTGTTGCAGATCAAACCCATGTATACCACAGACCCTGCGAATACCACAGATGATACATGTGCAGAAATATTACGCCGCAACAAATAGTTGTAGAAAATAAACAAAAAACAACAAAAAGATTTCTTCAAACCAAGCCACTGATCCCTGGAATCATAGTTACAAAGTGAACCCCACAAAGTTGTCGCAATTTTTCACACTGCAGAAAAACATGTACACAATTCAATTTATGTCTAGTAATTGAATCCCATAAATTAAAATAAATAAGAACGATTCATTGAAGGAATTTTATTTATCTATCTGGAACCATTCTCTGGAATTTTATCTATCTCTGGAATCATAGTTACAAAGTGAACCCCACAAATTTGTGGCAATTTTAATAGATAATCACCAAATCAAAATGCTATGCTCCATGCTATGAAGAAAGTTATTAGTTTGAGAAATCAAACCACACTTCAGAAAAACAATATATATTCAAAATTCAATTTCTCCATTCTTGTCCACTGTATCAGGATCTCACAGCTGGCTGGAAAGAGGAAAGGATATCTCGCTGCAAAAAGGATAAAGGATCTCTCGATTATCAAATGATGAATTATAAAAATTATACAAATAATTCTTGATAACCTTTCGTAAAGTAAGAGTCATTCTAAGTGTGATAACAGATCTGAGAAACTCACGTTACTATGTAAATCGCTAGATATCTAGATTATAGAAGCAAGTCAAAGAATATAGAACTGCAAACACTGAAGTTCATCCATCAAGGAGCAAATCAAAAGAAACCTTTAGGAGGATAAAAATCAAGAAATATATGCTCTCAAAATCAATAAAGATTGAAACAAAAAGAATTTACTAGGCAACAGCAAATCAAAGTTATTATTTTGACAAACCAAACGGCAGAAAAAGCAAATTCATTGGTCAAAAAAAAGCAAGCTCAAGTTCAATTTATATGTCATGTACTCAAAGCACAAAATTTTATATGTCATGTACTCAAAAGCACAAAATTTAAAATAAAGAATGACTCATGGAAAAAATGTGGATTATCTAAACCCATTCTCCAATAATAACCAATCTTCATCTCTCTGATAATAACCATACTTCAGCTCTCTGCCTGCCACAAATATCCCGTGTCAAACCCACATAGAAAACTCAAAGAAATAGCCAAAAGTAGATACTGATTATTATCAAACAAAGCCTGAAATGTAAAGAGCCTCAGTAGAGATGACCAAACTATACCCTAGTGACAGTAGAGAGTATACGACACAGCCTGTAGAGATGATGATTCATGAAAACAAATTTGCATCAAATTTCAAGGTCGTTGTGTTTCCATATGAACAGACAATTTCAGATTCCTCCTAATAAAGAGAAGTGCTTGGGCCACTGTTATTAACAGGATATCCTTTAAGCCTAGCAACATAACTGGTTGATACATGTAAATTGGTTGACAGAAGATTAGTAGTACAAAGGGAAAAGGCACTTATCTCCTATTTCTCCCCTTCGCAGACCAAAATTAACTAGGTGCAGTGTTATTGAGAAAGGAGATGTCTTTTGCACACTAATCTCTTGTAAGACATACCCTGTGAACACCAGATGATACATGTGTAGAAAAATTATGCCGCGACAAATCATCGTAGAAATATCAAGAAAAACAATAAATATTTCTCCAAACCTAAGGTGTAAAGGAGTAAAATGATTCACAATTAAGAAGATTGTGCCAAAAGGAACCTGATTGCTTGATACTACATAGCATGATATCGCTTTGAAACAAACTAGACAGCAGAAAACAAACAGTTTCAATTCACAATTCAACCTGGGTGATAATCATGTATCAAGTTTCACAAAACATTACCATTATCTGGTACTCAATTGGAAACACCTTAAAACAGAAAATTCACATGAGAATTCCAGCATTCTGCCAACTAATTAAACGCAGAACAACAAACTTTAAAATTGTAACCAACAATAAACAAATCAGACTTCAGAATTACGAGAACGAAATAATCACCAAGAAAAAGAATGAGAATGCAACACATGATCACAGAAGAGGAAGATATAAAACCCGAAGAAATCATATGTTCACTGACTACTTCTCCTGAAACACCAAAGAGTAAATAACTAATCAACATATATATACTCTCAGAGTGGATGAAGAAATTTTAAAAACAAAGAAGAATTTTAAAAACTTCAATTTGTATATCAGCCAAGAAATAAAAATGAAGAACAACTAATGAAAAACTGAAAAAACTAATTTATCTATTGGTGTCATTCTCTGTTCTTATCTGTTGCTAGAATAGAAGACTTCTCAGCAAAATGTATAAAATGTATAAAGAATTATATACAAAAATTAGACATATAATTCTTCATGACCGAGTTAAAAGAAGAGTTGAGAAGTGTAATTGCGTGAATTTCTTGATATAGAAAGGCATATCACTAACAATCTCCTATTCTCGTATATAGCAAACCTGAAATTAAGCAATCATGGAAAAAACAACCTGGCCAACAGATCAAGAAACAAAAGAAAATTGAACACAACAGGCAAACTTCAGAATTGAAAAATTAAAATCACATCTTCTCCTGCAGAACCAAAGAGTAAACACCAAATCAAGAAATCAAGAAATATATGATATACGAATCGATAAAGAAAGATTGAAACAAATGTTTTTACTAAGACCGCCAAACCAAATATCGAGGCACCATGCTATGAAGAAAGTTATTATTTTGACAAACCAAGCTGCAGAAAACGCGTTCAAACTTCAATTAATTTATTTTGCATCATCAAAGCCAAGAAATAAAAATTTAAAAGGAACGATTCATTGAAGAAATTCGAATTATCTATCTCATTGTTCTCTGTTCTTATCCATTCAATCAAGAATTGCTATTTGGACTTCAGCTCACTGCAAAACCGACAACGCACGTCTCAATTATCTATTATCTAATGAAGAATTATATCAATAAATGCAAATAATTCTTGATGACTGATAAGTAAAAAAAGATTCATGAGAAGTGTGATCGTGTAAAATTCTGATTCTTGATGGCTGCAATATGAGATTAAGCAATCACGGAGCACACAATCTGGCCAACATATCAAGAAATCAAGAAATATAAGTATACTATACGAATAAGAAAAAATAATAAGAATTAATCAAAAAAGATTGGAACGGATATTTTTTACTAGAGACACAAAACCAGAGGCTCCATAAGGAAGTTATGGAAGAACCATGCTGCAGAAAAACACGTTCACAGTCCAATTCGTTTATCTTGCATCAAAGCCAAGAAAAAATAAAAACCATAAAGAAGGACACTCATTGAAGGAAATTGATTTATCTATCTGATAGGTAAACGGAGATTTATGAGAAGCAATCATCAGATGGCTACAATATCAGATTTAAGCAATCACGGAGCACAACATATCAAAAAATATATACTATAAGAATAAGTTCAATTTTTTGAACAGGAAAAATAGTTTAATTAATGCAAAAGATTGAAAGGATATAATTTACTAGAGATCACCAAATCACAAAACCAGAGGCTCCCCAAGAAAGTTATTGAAGAATCATGCTGCAGAAAACAACATTCACGGTTCAATTCGATTATCTTGCATCATGGGCAAAGAAAAAATAAAAACCATAAAAGAAGGACACTCATTGAAGAAAATTTGTTTTATCTATCTGATTGTTCTCCGTTCTTATGCGTCGAATCAAGTATCGCGAAACGTTTTAGATCCAATCTCGATTATCTCCGGCAGCTCGCTGCAAAATCTTGGAAACCTATCCGTAAAATAAGGGTCAACAGAAATGTGATAACAGATCTGAGAAAAGGATGTTACAACGTAGATCCCGAATAATTTTTGTCTATAAAACCAGATCCATGAAAAAAAGGAACAGCAAACCCTTAAATTAAGTCATCACAGAGGAAACCAGAACAAACAAAACCTTTAGAATCATAAAATTCCTACAGCACCAAATAGTAAATCAAAAATAAATATTTGCTCTCAGAATCAACAAAGAAAGACTGAAACGAAAAGAACAAGTCCAGAAGGGGCAAAGGCACTTATCTCTACTTTCCCCACTTCAGACAAAAATTAACAAGGTGCGATGTGATTGATAAAAGAGGCTTCTATTGCACACCAAACCCATGTAACACTTACCTGTGAAGAACATCATATGTCCAGAATCATGGATAATTTTTGTCAGATTACATTGTCAAAAAACTAAATGTAAGAAAACCTAAGGTGTAAAAAAAGCTAAATGTAAGGAAAACCTAAGGGGTAAAGGAGTAAAATGATTCACAATCAAGAAGATTTTGCCAAAATGAACCTGATTGCTTGATACTACATAGCAAGTTTCGCAATCAAGAAGAATGTAAAAAAAACTACATGGTAGAAAACAGACAGTTTCAATTCACAATTCAACCTGGCGTGGTAATCATGTGTCAAGTTTCGCAAAACATTATTACCATTATCTGATGTTCAATTGGAAACACCTTAAAACAATAAATTCACATGAGAACTCCAGCATTCTGCCAACAAATTAAACAAAACAACAAACTCCAAAATTGAAACCAACAATAAACAAATCAAACTTCAGAATTAAGAGAACCAAATAATCAACAAAAAAAGAATACGAACGCAACACATGAAAATCACAGAAGACGAAGATACAGAACCCGACGAAATCATATGTTCATTGACTACTTCTCCTGAAACACCAAAGAGTAAATAACAAATCAACATATATATACTCTCAGAGTGGATGAAGAAATTTTAAAACAAAAAAATATTGAACAGATATCACCAAATCAAAAATGATAGGCTCCATGCTATGTACAATTTTATTAACTTGACAAATCACGGACATAGCAAACATGTTCAAATTTCAATTCATATATGTGAATCCAAGAAATAAAAATGAAGAACAACTAATGGGAAAAAAAAACTGATTTATCTATTGGTGTCATTCTCCGTTCTTATCTGTGCTAGAATAGAAGACTTCTCAGCTCACTGCAAAATGGATAAGAAGTGTATCTCGATTATCCAATTATGAAGAATTATATACATTATTTAGACAAATAATTCTTGATAACTGATTTAAAAGAAGAGTCGAGAGAAGTGTGATTGCTGAATTTGTTGATAACGACGGTGATAAAAGCATATCACTAACAATCTCCTATTCTCGTTTATAGCAACCCCGAAATTAAGCAATCATGGAAAGAACAACCTGGCCAACAGATCAAGAAATCAAGAAACAAAAGAGAATTGAACACAACAGGCAAACTTTAGAATTGAAAAATTAAGATCACATCTTCTCCTGCAGAACCAAAGAGTTAATAGCAAATCATATGATATAAGAATCAATAAAGAAAATTGCAACAAATGTTTTTACTAAATACCGCCAAACCAAATCTCGAGGCTCCATGCTATAAAGAAAGTTATTATTTTGACAAACCAAGCTGCAGAAAACACGTTCAAAGTTCAATTAATTTATTTTGCATGAAAGCCAAGAAATAAAAATTAAAACAGAACGATTCATTGAAGAAATTCGATTTATCTATCTGATTATTCTCTGTTCTTATCCGTTCAATCAAGAATGGCTATTTGGACTTCAGCTCGCTGCAAAATCGACAACACGCGTCTCAATTATCTATTATCTAACCAAATCTCGAGGCGCCATGCTATGAAGAAAGTTATTATTTTGACAAACCAAGCTGCAGAAAACATGTTCAAAGTTCAATTCATTTATTTTGCATCAAAGCCAAGAAATAAAAATTAAAAAAGAATGATTCATTGAAGAAATTTGATTTATCTATCTGGTTGTTCTCTGTTCTTATCTACTCAATCAAGATTTATATATCTGATTGTTCTCTCTCTGTTCTTTATCTACTCAATCAAGAATCGCTATTTGGACTTTAGCTCGCTGCAAAACCGACAACACACGTCTCAATTATCTATTATCTAATGAGGAATTATATCAATAAATTTATAGAAATAATTCTTGATGGCTACAATATGAGAATAAGCATAAATAATAAGAATTAATGAAAAAAGATTGAAATGAATATTTTTTACTAGAAATCACCATTTCACAAAAGCAGAGGATCCATAAGAAAGTTATTGAAGAACCATGCTGCAGAAAAACACGTTCACAATTCAATTCATTTATCTTACATCAAACCCAAGAAAAAATAAAAACAACAAAGAAGGACACTCATTGAAGAAAATTGATACGTTAATAGCAGTAGGTCATTAAAATAAGAACAGCAACCTCCAAGGTCATCAGCTTACTGCAAAACAGACGTGTATATCTTGATTATCCAAGAAAGAGATGGGCATCTACATTCAAGGAAGAAACAAAACCCATTAAATTCAAAAGGCTTAGAATCTTGTATGTTACACACTCACACTCCTGATGCAAAAACTGCTAAACTAGCAGGGGACACCTTCATATCAAGACGTTTAGATCACGGCTAGAAAAAAACCCCACAAAGCTGTCCACTTTCTTCAGAATTGAGTAAACTTTCGCACTGTCAATTATATGTCAAAAACCTAAATATAAGAAAACAGTACAATGATGGGGTAGTGTGGCAAATAGTTGTAGAAAAAAAAGAAGAAAAAAGACAAAAGATTAGCATAATTCTCTAAACCAAGCCTCTGATCAGCATATCACAAATACAATACCACAAAGTTGTCCCAACTTTTCCAGAATCGTGTAATACAGAAAGATGTCATACAGAAACATTAATGTAAGGAAACAGTAGTGAGCTGAACTATTCAGATAAAACCAGCAACCCTACTCGCACATCAATATCTCTCGCACGTAACAACCATGGAACGAAAACAAAAAAGACTGGACACTAAAATACAGAGAATAACTGAAATGAAAATGAAGTTTGCCAACAGAGAATAACTCATACACAATTGGAAACACCTTAAAACAGAAAATTCAAATGAGAACTCCAGCATTCTGCCAACAAATTAAATGCAGAACACCAGTTTACATAGTATAATATTTGTTACTAATGAGGAGTTAGAAGAACCGTAAATGAAACTCTAACAAACACAACAACCAGATCATTAAAATTAAAATAAGAACAACAAACTCCAAAATTGAAACCAACAATAAACCAATCAAACTTCAGAATTAAGAGAATAAAATAATCAACAAGAATAAGAACGCAACACATGAAAATCACAGAAGAGGGAGATATAGAAACCGAAGAAATCCTATGTTCACTAATTACTTCTCCTGAAACACCAAAATGTAAATAAAAAATCAACATATATATACTCTCAGATTGGATGAAGAAATTTTAAAACAGAAAAGAATTTTATAGATATTACCAAATCAAAAATGATAGGCTCCATGCTTTGTAGAATTTTATTAATTTGACAAATCACGCTAGAGGGAAAACAATTTCAAACTTCAATTCATATATTTTGAGCCAAAAAAAAATGAAGAACAACTCAATGAAAAAACTGATTTATCTATTGGTGTCATTCTCCGTTCTTATGTTGCTAGAATATAACTGCAAAATGGATAAAGTGTATCTTGATTATCCAATTATGAAGAATTATATACAAAATTTAGACAAATAATCTTGATAACCGATTTAAAAGAAGAGTCAAGAGAAGTGTTGATTGTGTCAATTTCTTGTTATCTACAATAGGAAAAAAGCATATATCACTAACAATCTCTTGTTCTAGTTTATAGCAACCATGGAAAACACAACCTGGCCAACAAATCAACATATCAAGGAATCAAGAAACAAAAGAAAATTGAACACAAGAACAAGCAAACTTTAGAATAAAATATTTTAAATCATATATTCATATCTTCTACCAAAGAACCAAATAGTAAATACCAAATCAAGAAATATGATATAAGAATCAATAAAGAAAGGTTGAAACAAATTTTTTATTAAAGATAGCCAAACCAAATCTCGAGGCACCATGCTATGAAGCAAGTTAGTATTTTGACTTCAGTTCACTGCAAAACCAACAATGCACGTCTCAATTATCTATTATCTAACAGAAGAATTATAACAATAAATTTATACAAATAATAATTCCTAATGACTGATAAGTAAAAGATTCATGAAAATGTGATCGTGTAAAATTCTGATTCTTGATGCCTACAATATGGTATTAAGCAATCACGGAGCAGAGAATCTGGCCAACATATCAAGAAATCAAGAAATATAAACTGTGAGAATAAGAATAAGTTTAATTGATGAAAAAAGATTGAAAGAATATTTTTTTATTAGAGATCACCAAATCACAACAAACTAGAGGCTCCATAAGAAAGTTATTGAAGAATCATGCTGCAGAAAAACACATTCAAGGTTCAATTCGATTATCTTGCATCAAGGCCAAAGAAAAAATAAAAACCATAAAGAAGGACACTCATCGAAGAAAATTGATTTACCTATCTGATTGTTCTCCGTTCTCATGCATCGAATCAAGAACCCTAAAACGTTTCAGCTTGCTGCAAAATCGATAAACGCAAATCTCGATTAACCATTGAAGAATTGTGAAATTCTTGATATCTATAATCCGAAAATAGCATATGAAAACGCAATTCAACAACGATATCCATGAAATCGAAGAAATCAAGAACTGCAAACCCTAAAATCGAGTCATTTAATCGAGTTTGAGAAGCCGATCTGAAGAAGAAGAACAATCAAAACTGTGCAATGAAAAAATTCAAGATTATCAACAAAGTAGTAATTAAGAATTTAGGATGAAGAACAAACGAGAGAGATATAGAGCGTGCTCCTTTGACGAGGATGAGGAAGACTTGATTGATCGCAGAGGCGGTTTATATAGAAGGCAGGGTCAGCATAGATGGCTAAGATAACGCGGATGGTGAAATATTCAACGGTAATGATGCAATTTAAAAATACAAACGTTGGATAAGATATTGTTGGACTTATCTTTTTTTTTTTTTTACGAATCGTTGGACCTTACTGTCAGTTAGCTTTAGGGCTGGGCATCGGTTCGGTTCGGTTCGGTTTCGGGCTCAAACCTTAGAACCAGTCGAACCGATGGGTGACATATGCATAACCATATCGAACCAATTAAATACTCGGTTTGGTCGGTTTATGGTTTCTCGGATTGACTCGGTTTCGGTTCGGTTCAACGGTTTAAACCATTTTTAAAAAATTTTGTTTTTCTCTAATTTTTAATTAAAATTGGCCTAATATAATTGCAGGTTACTTGTGTCATTTTTTGTCCAAACGTTTTTTTCCCAATTTCAGGGCCTTTAAACTTAGCCATATTCGTAGCCCATTATTTTCTATTTTTTTATCCAAATATCTTGTCTAAATCTTTGGTCTAAATTTTTAATTACTTATTTTTTTAAATGATTATGCTGTTAGTAGCTATATGCTTGATAATAATTAATAATTAATAATAATAATAAATTAATAACGGTTCGGTTTCGGTTTGCGATGGGCCGAAACCTTCCAACCGTAAACCACCCATTCAATGCCTTAATATCCACGGTTTACACAATTCCAATCCGCGGTTCCACAGAAACCGACCCGAATGCTCTATTTCGGTTTGGGCCGAACGGTTTCAATCGGATTGGGTCGGTTGTGCCCAGCCCTAGTTAGCTTACCAATTTTTTTTTTAATTTTTATTTTAATGAAGTTAGCTTACCAAATTTGAGTGAAAGCATATCATATCGTTCTCTAAAACAATACTGTAGTATTAATTTGAGTGAACACATATCGTATCGTTCTCTAAAACAATACAGTAGTACTATCTTTCAACAAAAAAAAAACAATACAGTACTTTTTTCTTTTTCTAAAACAATACTTGTAAATATATATTGATACATTAATTTTTTAAAATTTTATTATCTTTTTTTTTATATAAGATTTTAAAATTTTATTATAAAAAAATTAAAATTTTAATATATGTTTCTCTTTTTTATAATAAATTTAGTTTAAAGAGAATAAATGAGTTTCGATGTGAACTTTTCATAATACCAACAATATCCTTGATTCTTTTAGTAGCAACAAAAATATTTTATTAACAAACTCACCATAACATAAGACACGTCTTTTTTTTTAGCATAAATTTTTTTATTAACAAACTTACTATAACATAAGACATTTTTTTTTGGACATAAGTTAGACACATGCAAACACGGAACGCGCTTGTCTGACCCGCTAGTAAATATATAAATTTGATTATAATTATCAATGATAAATTATTCAATTTTTTATGTATTCGTCACAAATAATGGTTCAGTGTATATCTATCTATACTTCTATACTATATATAAAGAAAATACATGAATTTTGGTGTGGACTTTTCATAATACCAACAATACCGTTGATTTTTTTTAGTAGTAACAAAAATCTTTTATTAACAAACTCATCATATTATAAGACACATCTTGTTTTTTTTAGCAGCAAAAATCTCTTATTAACAAACTGACCATAGCATAAGACATATTTTTTTTTAACATAAGTTAGACACGCGTCTACCTGACCCGCTAATTTTTTAATAAGAAAAATTAGAAATTTGATTGGGAATATTTTTGATAATTTAGTAAATTTGATAGTAATTAACTTTTATATTGTATTATTATTATTATATTATTATTTTTAATAGTTAATAGTATATTGTTTATGTTTTTTTTATATGAAAAATATTGTTTATGTTTCAATTTTTATATTCTTATAATCTATTTTATTTTTATTTTTAAGTATATAATCTGTTTATTGTATTCATCTTTTATTTTATGTTTTTTTTTCAAATTTTTTTAGTGAAATTGTTGAGTTCATCGTATTCGTCTATTTTGTTGTTATTTTTATGAATATAGATTATTTTGTTTTGATACAATCTATAATCAGTTTTGTTTCTATTTTTAAGCATATCATTTTTTTATTTATCTTATATTCTTTATATATATATATATGGGGCCGGCCCGGTCCGGCCCGTTAACTTCATGGCCCTGCTCGCTTAGCTCGGCCCGATAAGTAAAAGCCTACAAGGCCCGATGGGCGGCCCACTAATTTTCATAGAATTTTTTTTTTTGAAAAAAAAAACATATTCTACTAAATTTATGTTATATTTCTCAACTAAATCTTCAAGAAAGTAATTCGTATCCCTATATTTTCTCAAATAATCTCTCAAACAACAATATCTTTCTCTTTATCCTCATCAAACAAACAAACAAATCTCTAACAAATAATCTCATTCTAATCCAATAAATTTTTTGCCATATTATTATTATTATTATTATTACTCTTATTATTACTACAAAAAAAAAATCCAAGTTTTATATCTTACATTCATCCATTGTAATATAAGTAAAAAAAACAAAAATATAGAAAGAATATAAAATAAATACAATAAAAAGATGATAGGCATAAAATAACCATATTCCAAGTTTTATATCATTCGTTGTAATTGCACAAAAAAAATATAAAAAGATGATATGCTTAAAAATAGGAATAAAACAGATTATAGATAGGAACAAAACACAAATAATAACAATAAAACAACAAAAAAAATAAAAAAAATTATATATGAATTTATGCATAAAAATAAGACCAAAATATAACAATAAAAAGATTATAAAAATTTTTAAAATAATTTTTTTAATTCTTTAAGAGGCCGGCCCAAAAGTCTATGGGCCGGCCCATGACAAAGCCTGATCCGATAAGGTCTGGCCCGATAAGGCCCGGCCCTCTTTATATGAAGCCCGGCTCGTATAAAAGGATAGGGCTAATGGGTCGGCCCGATAGCCCGACTCTTTTTATCTTATATTTTTTCATTCTATTTTTTAAAATTTTTTTGTGAGATTACAATAAAGATATAAAACTTGCAACGTGGTTAAAAGCAATAACGATAAATAAGTAATTTTGGTGGTAATCAATTTTAATATATTAGTAAAATAGATATATGTTTCTCTTTACCCGTCTACCTACACTACAACATTTTCATAAAGGTCTATGTAGGGTGGCGGCAAAGCTGGGAACCCGTCTACCTATTCCGTTTAAGACAGTGTCAAAACTGAGGCGCGGTAGAATGGGTCAACTTAGGTGTGCGGGTTCAAAACTCCACCCTGCTTCAGTTTATTGACAGGTTGATAAGTTGACGGGTCACACTGTCAAAAATTTATTTATTTATTTTTACAATTTGATTTACTACATAATTTATAAAAAAAAAATTAATCATTACCAAAGAGACCGACAAAAGATATTTTTTAACTTCGCATAATAGAATTACAAAAGTCTTAATGTTAATGTCATATTCTTCAACATAAACAAAACCCATCCCTCGATCTGGGTTCACACATCTGATTTCTGGTTTTAATGGTGTTATTCGTTGTGTTGGATTCATTTTCTCTTTGTTTCTCTGATGCTCTAGATTTGTTGAGATCTGCAGATCTCGAGGCGTAAGTTTTCCTCCACTCCAATACCAGGTGCTTATCCGTTTCAGTCCTTGTGACTGTTCTCGGACTGTTTGGCGGCTCGAAAGAGCTTTGATGCTTGTTGATTCGTTCAGGGAGTTGTTGACTTGTTGGTACGTGGTTCTAGATTCCGTGTTGGCGGTCGTTTCATTCGCCTGTTTAATCCTGGATGCTCGCTGCAGATTTCCACACTTTTCTCCTTTTTTTATAACTTGGTTTTGTGCCCGTACACGGGTTCGCTGTGTTACGCTAGAGAAGAGTGTTTATCAGTTACGTTTGATTTAGGATTGTTTTTGATTTATCATGATGTGTTTTTATACCTGGGTTAGGTCTAATGTCCCCTAATATCTCTTTGTTTTATTTAACATATTTTTCTTTTTGGCTAAAAAAAAAAAAAAACAACTTAACTAAAAATAGTAACACCAAAAGGAAGAAAACCTAGTTTTTTTGGAAGAGTATATGAAACAATACTTCCAAAAACCGAAGTGAGAAATAAAATAAATAAAAAGCTCGCGGGCAAAACCTGCCCCGACATTGCCTCTTTTTTAAGCGGGTTAGGTGGGACGGGTCAACTTAAGGTATTGAGCCAAAAAACTCAGTCCGGCCAACTAAAAATGGTGGGTCAAACGGGTCGCTCCAATGGGTTTAAATCAAGTCGAGTCGAATTGTCCATAACTCAAGTTCGAATAATTTATTTAACGAGTTTAATTTTCAACTCAAGTTTGACTCATTTGGTTCATGAGCCAAGTTCAACGAATTAATTACCGAATCGAATCTCAAACTATTATGGGAGCTTCTATGGTGCATTCCAGTTTTGGACTGTTTTGGTGCAGTCCATTTAATTGACCAATAGAATACCAACTTATGCCACATCAGCGCAAGTCCATGGTGAACCCTGTGAAACTTTTATTTATTGCACATCAATCCCTCATTAAGTTAATATTAAGTATATATTATATTGCAATTTTTTTTCTTTTAGAAGCATCATATTTTATTAGAAATCACCTTGGTACAAGATATACACAGGAAAAAACAAGCAGGTAACAAAAAATCTGCGACAATTACAAAAACTAGCACCTCAACACCAAGCCAAATCTTAAATAAATCAAACCTCAACACCCAACTTTGTTGTATACCATTCATTTCTATTCAACTTTGCTGTATAATACCAGAAAATCTTAAATTCCATAAGATTTCAAACTCAAAATTCCAATCTCAGGATTCATTGTTTCCAGAAAATTTTATCAAACTCATAAGATTTTGAAACAGAGTAATAAAATCGAGTATTATTAATGGATTTGATTCATCTAAATCGAGTAGTATTAGTGGTGGAATATGCGGCGGTGGCAAGATCTCGTTTTGAAGTTTCTAAAAATTTTAAGTATAGGTATTTTGTTTTAGATCATTTAAATGAAAATTAAAATCATAAATATATTTCAAATCGTTTTTGTGATGTTTCTGGGTGATTAATCGTTATTCTCGACGTTTAAATGACCATAAATCGTCGGGTTTTACACTATGCACTACATAATTATATATTTCGGTTTATCCGGCTGTAATATTAT
Source organism: Trifolium pratense (assembly GCF_020283565.1). NCBI lineage: Eukaryota > Viridiplantae > Streptophyta > Magnoliopsida > Fabales > Fabaceae > Trifolium > Trifolium pratense. The sequence goes on along the minus strand of NC_060065.1, from coordinate 14,689,517 downwards.
TTTTTTGGTTGATGTAATAATTTTTATTATATGAATTAAAATTATTTGCTTACAGTATATGAATTTTATAATTTTTAAGTCATTAACTTCAACTAGAGTATAACTCATTAGGGTTAATAGTACTTCATTTGAACTTGAGTATAATCTTTTAATATTAGGGTTAACGGTGCTTCATTTGAATTGGAGTATAATCTTAAGCCTAATTACACTTTATTTTAAAATTTTCAGTTATTTTTATAATTTTCAAGTCATTAACTTCTACCGGAGTAAAACACTCAATTAAAGACTAAGTTAATAGTGCTTTAGTTGAACCGGAGTACAATCTTAAGTCAAATAATAAGGTTAATAGTGTTTCAGTTGAAACAAAGTATAATCTTAAGTCAAATTATGCTTTATTTTTAAATTTTAATTTGTTTTTATAATTTTTATGTTATTAGCTTCACACGGAGTAAAACACTAGGATTAATAGTGCTTCAGTTGAACCGTAGTATAATCTTCAGTCAAACATTAGGATTAATAGTGCTTCAAATGTACAGACGTATAATCTTAAGTCAAATTATAATTTACTTTTAAAGTTTACTTTATTTATATAATTTTAAAGTCATTAACTTCAACCAGAGTATTACCTTTAGTCAAAAAACTAAGGTTAATAGTTCTTTAGTTTAACCGAAATATAATCTAAAGTTAAATTAAATTAAATTTTTTAATTTTACTTTATTTTTTTAATTTTTAAGTCATTAATTCAACCGGAGTATATCTCTCAGTCGAAGACTAAGGTTAATATTTTTTCAGTTAAACCAGAGTATAACTCTCAATCAAAGACTAGAGTTAATAGTGCTTGAGTTGAACCAGAGTATATCATCAGTCAAATACTCGGGTTAATAGTGCTTTAGTTGAATCGAGGTATAATCTTTAGTCAAATTATATTCTATTTTTAAATATTACTTTATTTATAAAAATTTAAATCATTAACTTCAATTGGAGTTTAATCATTAGGCAAATACTAGAGTTAATAGTGTTTAAGTCAATCGGAGTATAATCTTAAGTCAAATAATAAGTTAATTTTAAATTTGATTTGAATAATTTTAAGTAATTAACTTCAACCGGGTTATAACTACCGGTCGAAAATCACAATCAATAGTGCTTCAGAATAATTTTACATAATTAAAGATTTGCGGCTACTCTCTAATCAATTAAAACTATATATCTCATATTGACGCTTATAAAAAAAAAATCTCATATTGACATTTAATTTATAACTAATTAACAAACCCGTGCGAAGCATTCACACGAGTCTATTGACTTTTATTCGATATTTAAGTTTGTCATTATATTAAGGTATGAATTTATTTGGAATAAAATATTTAAAAATTTGTTATATAATATTGTTAAAATATAAGTGAATATATTGTGTTATTTTTATGCATAGATTCATATATACCATTTTTGTTTTTTGTTTTTTTGTGACTAAATATATACTACTTTTTTTTAATGTATATATTATTTTTGTTGTATTCATCTTATTCTTTCTATAATTTTTTTTATTGACTAAGCTTTCTACGATCTTTTTATTGTTTCTGTTTTGTTCATATTTTTATGCATAGATTAATGTATAATATTTTTGTTTTATTTATTTTATTCTTTCTATATTTGTGCTGTAGTTTATGTTGAAAGTTTATGTTAATCTCTATACACTTCTACAATCCAATGGTTGAAATTGAAATTTTTTTTTTTGAAAACTCATAGTCCATCATGGACCACTTGTGGTACCCGTCCATGTTAGCCTTCGCCTTGATTTTATTATATTAGATGTAGATGGATAATTAAATTGCATAAACATTAAGCAATTAACTTTAATTCATATAATTCCTTAAAAAAAACTTTAATTCATATAATTACATTATTAAAATGATAACACCACATATATATATATATATATATATATATATATATATATATATATATAGGGTCTGTTTGGTTCGAGGTAGATGGAGAGGAGGTGAGAGAGTAATCTTGACAATTTTTTTTTATTAAATTGTTTTTTCTAAAAAAAAAATGTTTTTTATTCTTGAAAAAAAACAAAATTTAAAAACAATTTTTTTTAAAATTTTCCCTCACAATTTAAAATGTTCTATGAATTCAAAATATTTCCTTTACCAATTTAAAACGTTTTTTAACCAATCAAATCTTTCTAATAATTGAGATTTTTTGTTTTTGTTTTTAACTATTTTTTTCAAGAATAAAAAACATTTTTTTTTAAAAAAATATTTAATAAAAAGAAACCTTTCTTTAATTTTCTTTAATATTTAACAAAAAGGTTTCTTTAATTAATTAATTAAAGGTTTCTTAAAAATCGTAACATTAACTAATTGAGTTATTTGCCACTTTCTAAAGGTCTTTGGTTTGAATTTTGAAACCCTTGTTACGATTTTTTTTTTCTTTTTCCATAGTTTGAAGGCTATTTTAAAAAAATTAATTCAAAAAATGTTGCAATAGGGATTTGATCCCGCAACATGGTAGCAATTGCCAATCAGGTTAACCGCTCGGCCAGGTGTATAAATATTAATATTGTTTGCGGTATTTAGTATATATACAACTACGATTGATAGAAATATTAAGCTTCATCTTCAACCTCCATCTGGGTCACTCCGACCCGGTTTCAGACCCGCGATCCCAAGCTTTAACCCGACAGTTTCAGGTCCATTTAAACATCGAAAATAACAATTAATTATCCAGAAGCATCACAAAAATCATTTACAATACATTTATGATGTTAATTTTGATTCAAATGGTCTAAAATAAAAAAACCTAAAATCATATTTTTCAAAAGTTTGAAAACAACTCAGCCGTTACCCAAACTTTGTTGCATTTGATTTGTTAATGAAGTGGTATGTTCGTTCTTATTCTGTAACTTTAAATCCAGATCTATTATAATAAACTCAAATATATTATTTTTTGTAACTTTCTTTTACGTTTTTTTCCATTAATAAGCTGAATTATTAGATCACACCATGAACTTCCTTTAATATCAGATCTGATTAATCAGGATGAGGATGAAGAAATATTCTTTTGTTGGTGATGGAAGAAGACAATTTTTTTTTTTTTGGAATAGGAATGGAAGAAGCCATTTTGGACTTTTTTTGTTGGCGAAGAACGAAAGTTCAAAAGTTGTAAACCATGAAGTTTGCGTCAAAGAAAAAAAGAAAAGAACGATATGATTTTGTGACGTTTTGTTTTTTATTTAATTTTAGTTGTAATTTTGTTTTAATTATCACAAATCACAATTAAAATTAATATCAATTTAAACATTGGGGTAATTTTGAAACTTTTAATATGTTAGGGACTTAGTTGAAATATTAATAGATGTAAGGATACATGGTAAGTACCATATATGTTGTTGTACCATATAATTCAAAGTTAGTCAACACTGTATTCTCATTGGTCAGATTAGGAATGTATCAAAACATTCCAACTAAGGAATGTAACATAGAATTTTCCTTTTTCTATACTGGTTTACTACATACCCAACTAGTACGCTAGTTTAGTCCACCCATGCAGAGTGATTTTTTCTCCTACCCGAGAAGGACTTCATCAATTATAATCACCCCATTACAATCACTAGAATATAGATAGATTTCCGATTTTGTTTTCCAAAAGTCGCTAATTTTTTTTTTTACAACAATATCCTAGTTTGTCAAACAATTGCTTTAATGTCCTATTTTTTGGACAGAATCTGTTACGTCAGTACTACCGTAGGTGACGCCACTGCCGCTTCCACCATCCATGTGCAGATGGTGACACCGGCAGTGTCGCCATGGACACACCTGCTTTTTTCTTTTCTTTTCCCGTTTCTCTTTCTTCTTCATTCTTCTTCTCCACCCACAATCTGTTTGGTTCTCTATCTTTTTCACCTTAAAAATCTGATATTCGAGTGTTCGATTGGAGTTATTACTCTTTTGTTCTTCTTGGTTTCTCCTGGAATCCATGGAGAAGAAGAATGAAGAAGAAAGAGAAAACGAAAAAAAAAAAAGCAGGTGTGTTGGCAATGTCGCCATCTGCACATGAATGGTGGAAGTGACTGTGTCGCCACCTGATATAGTACTGACGTACAGATTCTGTCCAAAAAGTAGGACATTACATTACATCAATTGTTTGGCAAAATAGGACATTGTTGTAAAAAAAATATTTTTAAGGACTTTTGGCAAAAAAAAAATCTAGATTTCCTATCTCAGACTACTAGAGGATTTCCTGCCTCACACGATAAGTTGTTGCCACTAATGAATGACTTGCACAAAGTTTGAATTTGTATTACGGTGATACAAAGTATGTTATAGGATACAAACGTTTGTATCAATGATTTTATTAAAAAAAAAAAAATGATTTTATTAAAAGAACATTGAGGTATATATAAAAAGGAAGGAAAACAATCGAAGCATTCACAAAACAAGGTTTGCACTTTGCATTACCTAAACAAGTAACAAACTATGAAATGTAATATATCTACAAGTCTTGCTCTCAAAACTCATCTTGGTTCCATGAGTGACTCTGTCATAACATTCAAAGAAAAGGTTTCATCTATGACCCTAGAGAGTCTTGAATTATCAATACCTCTCACATTTTGAAATGCTGGTGACTTAGGATAAGGAAGGGATACAGTGTCGTTGCCGATCATTGATACTACATCAGACATGGTAGGCCTATCTGCTGGATTTTGTTGTACACACAGAAGTCCTATGTTTACGTATCTTGGCACTAAATGCTTGCTGTAAGTATCAGTTAAAGCTGAATCCATCAGGTTCATTCCCGAATTGCTTATCCATAGATCCCAAGCCTTCGATATTCGGTAAAACAAAAATTATTATTAAATTTACAATTTATAAGATTGTTTTCAATTTTGCAAATGAAGAGCAGTTATGTGGAAAATAGAAACATACATAACCAAGGAGATTCAAGGAGTTTGTTTGAAAGAATCTGGTATTCTTCTTGCCACTTACAATCTCCAACAAAAGGACCACAAAGCTAAACACGTCGGATTTAATTGAGAAAAGGCCTTCCATTGCATATTCAGGGGACATGTAACCACTGAAATCCAATAACAGAAATATTATTTATTGATTGATCATACTTCATACATCCGAAAATTTGAATTTACAGGCAGAAAATACGATTTATTTGTGGGACTTACTAAGTTCCAACTATTCGATTTGTATTTGCTTGAACTTCATTTGCACTAAATATTCTCGCCATCCCAAAATCTGATATTTTAGGATTCATGTTGATGTCTAACAATATGTTGCTAGCTTTTAAATCTCGGTGAATGATGCGAAATCGAGAATATTGATGAAGGTAAAGGAGTCCTTGAGCAATTCCTTCAATTATCCGAACTCGTGTTCTCCAATCTAGGATGCTTCTTTTTGTGGCATCTGTTTGCATCAAAATGATTTCCAAATCAAATAGAAGAATGCAGCATATTTAGGAGAAAAATTAGACTAAAAATTAAAGTACATACCAAATAGAAAACAATCCAAGCTTTTATTAGGCATAAATTCATAAATAAGCATCTTTTCATCTCGCTCGATGCAGCAGCCCAAAAGTCTAACAAGATTATTGTGTTGGAGTTTTGCAATCAACGTTGCTTCATTTCTCAACTCCTCCCATCCTTGACCTGATCTTCGAGATAGTCTTTTTACAGCAACCTCATCTCCATTCAATAATTTACCCTGGATTATATTTTTAGTGTATAAAAGTAAAATAGCAGCACAAATGTAAAAATTGGATTCAACAAAACTACATCGATAACATTCTAATAGAGTGTAACTATTTATTATAATTGATGAAATATTGCTGCCGATCATGCCTTGTAAACAGGTCCAAAGCCACCCTCCCCAAGCTTATTTGCATCTGAAAAGTTATTAGTAGCTGCTGAAACACTCACAAAACTGAATAATGGCAATTTGACTTCCTTCTTCTTAAGTTTCGCACCCTTGTCTTCTTTAAAAAACACCGAGTTTTTAACGCTCATGCCTACTTCAAAATGCAGCAAGTCATCCCCTACAAATGAAAGTGAGCTGGTGGATGATATACTGATAAGTTATCTAACTTTAACTTGTTTCTGATAAATACACTAACGAGTTAGTTACAATGCAAACTAGATTATTTATTACCTTCCTTTCTTAGAGTTTTAGTCCAGAAAAAGAATAGGCACAGCAGTAAAAGCATTATAAGAATTGAGATCGGTATAACAATTAGAAGTAGATTTCTCTTCCTGCTTCTATGTTTGTCAACCGCTTTCGTTGTATTAGAATCTGCAAAACAAAATTGTCAATTAACCCGTCCAATGATTGCATTTACTTTGGGTCTCCGCGTGTATGATATATTTTCGTTAGAATAAACTATCAATTTAGTCCATATACTATCACTCTCTCTGACCAATTTAGTCCTATAAATATACACACATAACATATCATATGTAAGTGGTGGGTAGAGGGTGAGGGCTCTATCAAGTCCTCACCGGTGTACTGCTTAAATCCACCGTTAGATTTAATAAACGCATATGATCTCATAATTCATTATCACACTAGATTCAAACTAAAGTATAAAATATCCTGAATTTATTCTTTGCTTTTAAAACTTTAGAAACTAAATTGACCGGTTCTATGTAGTTTAGGTACTATACTATTTATTAAAGAGTGCTAGTTTACAAGGGTCTAAATTTGAAGATGTATTTGTTTTGGGAAATTCTATGGTATACCCATCAAATTTCAATGTACAGGTACAATAGATAACTCTGTATATCCTTTTTTTTAGGCATAACTCTATATATCCTAACAACTTAAGCTTTTGGGATAATCGGTTATTTGACATGATATCAGAGCCTCTATGACTAAGTGGTCTAGAGTTCGATCCCCGCTTCCCTTACTTTCTAATTAAAAAGTGGAATTTAAGCATATGTAAGATGGACCTATGCATTATTCACGCTTCAAGCCCAAGTGGGCTCTTGCGTAAGGAGGCGTGTTAAAAATAATATAAAACCATTGATGTGGACAGTTTTTATTAAGATAGCTCAAAAAAGGGAACAGGGGGGAAAAGAAAGGAGGTTCTTTCAACTTACATGCTGTAACAAATTCCGAAGCAGCAAGTCTGAGATAAAAAGCTGGATGATTATTATTACCATTTTCAATATCACTCGAGATGTTCTTCAGACTCAATATACTATCATACCACAACATGCAGTAACTATTAAAATAATAAGAGTAAGCAATACAAGAGCAATTTTTTACACAAGTGCTTTCACATCTTTCTGTCGAATCCATCTTCAGCCTCATTTCATCTGGAGGTAATTCCATTTTATCAAAGCGTAGGAATTGATCGTTACTATTACTGCTTATGTTGTGGCACAACAACTCTGTCTTCCTCACACAGCCAGCATACCTTCTTCCCTTCCCCTTGCTCTGTTGAAACTCATTGTAGCGTAAGGATCCATCCACGGGTTCAAAACCTTTCAAACAGTGACAAGGATCAAGAGCTTGCGGATCACAAAGGGAAAAAAGTCCACACGTAATATTGTTTCCACACGTAGAATATGACTGTACAGAAACCCAACGCATATTTTCCTCTGACCAATACTGGTAATTAAGATCCCCAGACACTTCCAATACCAACCGGGAATTTCTATCATCTAGTAGAGTATAATAGTCCTTAATTTTGTTCAATTCCAAACCTGCTCGATGAATGGGACGATTGTTGATAGTTAGTCTCTTAAGAACAGCACCATACTTGAGAGTAAATTGTCCGGGGGAAGGGTCGTCTGCACTTGTCCATGAATTGATTGACCAGCTGTTTCCTAAAGCCAGTCCATTTCCAGCAAGAATGGTATCTGTGGAATTATCAAAACTGTCCCAGAGAATCACTTGGTTCGAATTGTTCTGCAGTCGCAGGCTTCCAGAATCAAAGAGCGCCATGTAGGTAATATTATTGTTGTTGTCTGTAACACCTGTTACATGATATGTGATCTGTCCGTCTATGATGACGATGTTACCATCAGCAGGGTTAATAGTAAGTGCCGCTGAGGTAGTTTGAAATGCATAATCTCTGTTTGCAACCCACACAATCTTGTCATTTGGAACTTTTTTAAACCATGTACCAACGTAGTACTTGGTGGAGTTGTCTTTGATTCTGGTAAAAAATCCCAGTTCGTAGCTTCCACCCTTGGAAACAATTGTGTCTGAGATTCCGATCGATTGACCGATTTGTAGGAGTTCTCTGTATGTAGTTGCATTCACACAAAACAAACTCAACCAATAAAATATGAACATTAGCAAGTAATCAAGGACAGAACTTTGTGCCATGTTAATTAGTCCACAATCCTATTTTCAAAATCTTACACATAATATGTTCACATGATTTATTTGTTTGAGAAGACTTTGAAAACCAATAACGTGATCCAAGCAAATTCATTATACCATACGTACGAAGAAAATTCAACAGAAGAAAATTCAGTCCCATGGACTTATTCATTCATTCATGAGATCAATCCATCAATCATGGATTAATTAATTCATTTAAGAAGCGTTTACTTTTTTTTGTTTTTTCGGTTGATAAAATATACTCCGTCCGTCCCAAATTATAAGAGAAAAAAACTCAATTTCTTTGTCCCAAATTATAAGAGAAAAAAACCAAAATTTCTCTTTCTAAGAATTATTTCTACTCATTCTCATAAAATTGAATGTAGATTGAATTTAATTTTCTCTCTCTCTACTTTTATCAATAAGAAATAACCAATGAAAATTATTTGTATATATTCCCATGAAACTTATTTCAAGAAAAATACAAAAATAAATACACTCCAAATTATTATGTTTTGGTTTTTCTTAATAAATGTGATTTTTGTTTTTTCCCATATAATTTGAGACGGAGGGATTAAATCGCCTTTACTTCTATGTCTTCTGTGTCCGCTTTTTCTATTATGCTAACATGTGTAAAATATTAAAAAGAAAAAGAAAAAAGTGTAAAATATTATTCTAAGTTTTTCATCCATCCGGGCTCGTTTGGTGCGCAGGATAACATAGTGACAGGATATGATATAAAACAGGATAAGGATATGATAGGATAACAGCAAGATAACAGTTATACTCAGTTATCATATCCTGTGTTTGGTGCACACAGGATAACAAACATGATAACTATTATATTTTGTTTTTAATACATACTTGCTCATAATAATATGATAAGATATATAACATATTAAAATGACAAAATTACTCTTGTAAAACAATTGTTATTTTTTTAAAATTATTTTGTAATACTTTAAATTTTATAAATAAAAAATATAAATAAGTAATCAAATAACTTTATATAATTTAAAATAAAAATCATGAGAAAATAATCAAGTTTAATTTTTTATATGAATCATGATCAAATAAATAACTCAATAATATATACATGTTAGATAAGCCAAATAAATATATGATATATCTCATACGTAAATAATAAAACTACTATTGCAAAAGAATTATATTTAATTTTTTATAAAATTTAAATTAATATCCCTATTTGTCAATTTTTTAATAATCATTTTACTTTAAAATATTGTAATTTTAGTAAAATTTTGATTTTTTAGGAAATATAAATTACAAAATTATCCCTGTGAGAAAATCACATATATTTAAAAATTAATTATTTTATTATTTATATTTTATTAATTTTATTTTATGTATTTTAAAATATATTTTATAAAATAAATCAATAATTTTTTTTTCATATCTTATCCTGTTGGTAACCCAGCTCAAATTCAGGATAAGAATTATAACTAGAGAGACAGGATAAGATAAGCTTTAGGATTAACTTATCATATCCTGCTGTATCACCAAACACTGGATTGCGGCAGGATATGATACAGTTATCCTATCCTGTCTCTTATCCTGTGCACCAAACGGACCCTAAATTTCTTATTAATAGAATATTTATATTTTGAAAAATAACAAATTAACTCACGTAAAGACGTCGAATCCAACGCGATCCAACGCGAAACTCCTTAAATGACAAAATGAGGACAGAATATCTATGATTGTATTCCTTCTGTCCTAAAATATAAGCAAAAGTTGGCCAACAAAAGTAAATGTATTTGGTGCAAATCTTTAACCAAATACGTCAAGTTTCTTTGACTCGTTTTTCCTTATATTTTGGGACGGAGTGAGTAGTTGGCACCGACCATATCCTGATATCCATATTAGATGTTTTGAAAAAGAAAAAAAGAACACATGTCAATTTGAAATATTCTTCTCACAACCACCCATAATATAATACACATTTGTTCATGCCACTATTTTCTTCACCATCTTCATTGCAAGTACTTTTGGATTGCAATTGTGGTTCATGCCACTATTTTCTTCACCATCTTCATTGCAAGTGCTTTTGGATTGCAATTTTGTACTGATCGTGTATTTTTTTTGTTTTTTTTACCACCAATTTAAATCTGGTTCGAGGGTCAGTTCTGGCATTAAGTGATTCTGGCCCCTCTGGATCGCAGTTGCGGAGGATCGAACCATGGTCTTCCCTACCTAGTTTAACGTCAATTACCACTGAACCAACTAACGATTGACTTATTGATCGTGTATTTTAAACAAACAACCTATGGGACCAATCGTTAGTCGGTTAAATGGTGATTGACGTTGAACTTAGTAGGAAGGACCACGGTTCGATCCCCGCAACTGTGATCAGAAGGGGACTGAAACCACTTGATACCAAAACCGACTCTCGAACCCGATTAAACTGGTGGTGAAAGCCGAAAAATAAAAACACTCCATATAGCAGATGGAGGCGAAGCCTACTTTTCCCTCATGTCTAGATGCTCTTCGCCTTATAAAAAAATTTGAAAACTAATTTCAAGAAAATATATATATGTAATTGTTTTATAAAGGTTATCCTGGTTAAAAATAAAAAAAACATTATTTATAATGGTAAATAATGCTATAATGTTTCTGACATCATGTCTACACTAAACGCATAAAGATAAATGTTTATTCTATCACCATTCTAGGTATTTAGTTTCTTATTCATGTCCATGTCATATCTTTAGCCCGTCATTATTCTATCATAATTAAAATAATTTTTTTTTGAAGCATAAAAATAAAATAGTTGAAAGTTAAAAAAAAATAAAAATCTTAAATACTTAAAATAAAATACTTGTGCTTGTACGTAGGAGAACGAAGCAAAACAAATAAGGAAATATTTGGAGGATGACATTATATTTGATCGACATCATCATCCAATCCTAAAAATTAATGATTATATTTTTTCCTTTCCTTATTTATAAAGATTTGATTTTGTTAATTTTTTTTTGTTAAAGAGATTTGGTTTTATTAATTACTACACTATTAATTATTTGTAATTTTTTTAATATTTTAATTATTTCTAATTATATGATTGATTGTGCCTAATCATTAATGCTTAGGTGAAGACTCATCTAAGAATTTCTCTCGAACGACATCATCATCCAATCTTAAAAATTAATGATTATATTTTTTGTCCGAATCATTCAATCCTAATTAATCCTATTTGAGATTTTCGCTGTCTATTTGGAGATTTATGCACAAAATGTAAGGAGGGATTTTGCACAATTGCGTATTATTTATTTCTCACTTTGTTTTTATTTTTATGGAAAAAACTTGCAGCCGCACACACAATTGCTTGTTCTGACTCTCAAGTATCAAGACAATGAAAATACAAAGAAGAAATAACAATGCAGATGAAAAGAAAGACAGACTTAGTGATTTATCCGATTGTGTTTTGCTTCACATATTGTCCATTTTGAACATCAAGGAAGCCGTTCAAACTTGCATTCTCTCCACGAGATGGAAGAATCTCTGGAAGCAACTTTCCATTCTTTCATTGAATTCTAGCCAATTCAAAACTCTTGGATGTTTCAACAAATTTGTGTCTCGGCTTTTGTCTCTACGGGACAAGAGAACCGTGGTGCAAGCTCTCAATTTTAACAGTCAAGGTATCATGCAGTCTAGTTTACTCAATAGAATTTTCAAATACGCAGTTTCACATCATATCCAACAATTAAATATATCTGCCGCTTGTTATATTGAACACTTTTCACTTTGTTACCTTTCGTCGCTTTCATGTCACACTTTAATGTCTCTTAACCTTTCTGCAAACAATGTTATTGATCGTCAACGACCAATATTTCCCAATTCTCTGTATTTGCCGGCGCTAACCAGCTTGTGTCTAAAGGGCTTTGCCTTTTGTGGGTGTGGCAGTGGTAATGATGGCCGTGCAGAGCCCTTTTCGACATTTAACAACTTGAATACTTTGACCATTTACTCATTCGAAATTCTTGATGAACAACTCTTCGTATCAAATGTCACACTTGTTAATTTAACAATAAAATCATTTGATGATGACTATTGCAAACTCGAGTTATATACTCCAAGTCTTTGTAACTTTGATTTTAAGGGCAAACCTGTTCAAAAACTCGGTGGGAGCAATAGAAATCTCTCTTCTATCAAACATGTAAGTATTGATATACCAATGTGGTCAATTGATGAAAATTATCCTGCGGTTCTACTCAATTGGCTGACTGAGCTCGTTAATATGGAGTCATTGACGGTCTCTTTGTATATTCTTCAGGTACTTTGCTCAGTTTGCTGCATGTTTGGTTTAAGAAATTTTTTGCATTTTTATTTTAATTTTCACTTTTTACTACAACTTTTTCCTTTAAGAAAAAAATGACTTGCGTTAATTAAATTGAAAATAATTCACCATCATTGCTTAGATTCTCGACTCAGTTATAGGGAAGGTCGATTTCCCTTACTTATGTAACTTGAAGTCACTGAAAGTAAAAACATTGAACCCTACATGGATACCTGGTGGAGTTGTAAACTCTTTGCTTCAGAACACACCATCAGCAGAGTATAAAATCATAGATTTGTCAAGGTAAATGTGCATTCAGCTTTTAAACACAATTTTTTCTAATTTGGTTTTTGCCTTCTTTGTTTTTGCCTCACTAATTGCTTTGCTTCCTTTTTATTATTGGTATCTGATTTACAACATATATATTGCCTCTAAATTTGGGTTTTGCAGATTCAGCTTGTTGGAGACTTGGAGCTTATTATATAATGAATTTTGAAGTGCATTAGTTTGCCAAGAGAAATCTTTCCCTAGCTAGATAGAATGTTTAAGATTTATTTATCCTCTCGCAACTTACTAAGTTATCATTTGTATTTTGTTTCATTAGGGATTTCTATTTTTCAACATTTTTAGGTATGTGTTTGATTCATTTACCTATCTAGTTATTTAGTTGTCTTAATTCTTATGTTTCATGATATCATTGTCAATAAAATGAGAAGAAAATTATTTGTTATTCATGCAATGCACAAGACTGTGATTACTAATTGATTTGAATTCAGTTAAGAGTCCTACACCTGATGTGAGGTGTGATGAACACGAGTTTATAAGCAGAAACAATTTTCACTTTACAAGTCGGTTTTGTAGGGTTGAGTTAGACTTAACTCCCAATTCTAAGAAATTCAATATGTTGTTTTCTCTTGCCTATAATTGTACAATACTACTAGCCATTTCAGTTGCGATTGAACGTGACTTAACTTTAGATATAAAACATGGAAGCAACTAAGTTTGCAAGATCACATGCATTCACCAAATTATATAAAGTCTGGTCTTATTTTCAGGGTTTTAAGAAAGATGTTTATGTTACAATTATATCAAAGAATATTTATATTCAATACAGATATAGATATTGTTTTAGAAGCCCGTTGAGGCTAATATAGTTTGGTTCAATAGGCGATGTTTGTCAATAGTTATATTACATTGCAGTGAATAGTTAGTTAATTTCACCGCCATTAGAACACTATTCTTATAATTTGAAAAGGAAAAGTGAATGATATGTTTGTATACCAAGCACTAAAGGTTTTAAATTGCTGTCTGTATACAAAATTGTGGGTGTAGTAGCCTCCGCAACCGCATCATATACAATTGTGGCATGATTTTTATTCACGTGTACGGTCGCATCGTAACTACAACAGAAGCCGCATCGCATAATTTCCGCCATGTTTGCTCAATGTTTTTCATGAAAAAAATAAAAAATTATGAACCACAAATCCAAATTTAACTTGCGTCAAATCTAATAAAAAAATCTTACTTTTAATAATATCTTAACCATGTACTTTAAACACATTTGAATCGGTACTTATGGAATAAATAAAGACTCTGCAATGATGAGTAAATACTAATAGTGTTGTGGCATAGTGGTGTTTTTTTATATAGTTTGTGAAATTTAAAAATGATTTTACGCTGCAATAATCGTATTACGTGTTGGAGTAACCATAATGATCGCAATCGCAATAACTACAAGCGTTACCGCATCCGCAACCACAATTTAACATCATATCTTCACCGGACGTGTTAAAAAATTTACAAACCACAAAATAATAGTTAAGACTTATTTAGCAATATTTAGCACTGGAATTGGGTACTGGTTAGGATAATTGACTATGGCATCATCATAGTCGGATTAAAACCCAATACATTTAAAGCTCAAGGCATAAAACGCCAATTCATATTGACAAGATATAATTACTTAAGGATGCGTTTAATCCACTAAAAAATATGGCACTGGACATTACAGCTATGTTATACTGTGTTTAATTGTAAAACTGTTTTAGGAACTGGACAAATCGGGACTTAATTGTAAAACTGTTTTAGGAACTGGACAAATCGGGAGGCAATGGACAAGACAAAAAAGATTTTGTCCTCCACTAAATTACAGCAAAACTTTTTGTCCCAAGTACAAATTGTCTAAGGGGGGTGTATTGGATTAGGATTTTGAAAGACAATTTTTGCATAAAAAAGTCATGTGGATTTTAAAAGATTGTGCATGATTTTAATAACTTTTAGGATTTTAAAAGACTATTAAGATTTTTAATTTGAATTTCAATGGATTTATATGGTAAGATTTTATAGGATTTGGAAGACTTTATGGATTTATTGGATTTTAAAAGACAATGAATTTTAAATTAAATGCAGCAATTTGGTTTAAAAAAATCCCAATTTTTTCTCTTTTTTGTTAAAAAAATTGCAAATCATATTTACGCATGCATGATTTATATTTTATGTTTGGTAGTGTAAAATATGAAAGAGCATATATATATATTCATTGTTCTTTTGTAATTTGATCTTATTTAACTCCTCTTCAATGTATTATTGGTCAAAAAAGAATAAGAAAATATGAGACATAAGAGCAATTTAAAGTTCGCTTATAGAGATGTCGTAAAATAAATTATAACCTTTAACTTCTAAACTTTTGCATAGTCATATACATTCAAATTATTTCTAATTTAGTTGAGACACATTTTTTTTTACAAAACATACCAAATCCATGGTTCAAAATGAAGGAAAACTTCCTATTAAATTGACGTGCTCCACAATCATCACACTGCAATGACCACATTTATTTCATAAAGCAATCTTTAAACTTCAGTCCTTAAAAAGGTGAAAAATGAATATTAAAAATAGAATAACATTCATATATATATATATATATATATATATATATATATATATATATATATATATATATATACTTAAAAAGATAAATATATATAGTGGTTGACTTACTTGTTGAGAATATATATAAACATAATTTGCTAAAATATTTATACATAGAAACCATACAAAATAATTTAAATACAAAAAATGAGAGAGCATGACTAAACAAAAAGTATGTGATACAGATGAATAGATATTAGTTATATAAGGACCATGGTTACATTGAGAAGTATTCCAACAGTCTTAAGATTTAATTGTAATGAATGTTTAGTTATCATTGCATTATATTTTTACAAATTAACTATGCAAAGGTTAATTTATAGCATAAGAAATTAGAACTCTTTATGCAAAAACCACAATAACACATGGAGTTTTATTCTTTTCATTTTAGTGTGCCGTTTCTTTTGCAGATAATCAAAAGTCAAACTATTAATTGGTGTTTCCAATTATTTGCAATTAAGCATAAAATAAATCTCATAACCGATTTCAATTATTTTTTCTTTCATGGACTAATAATAGACATGAATATAAAATTATATTCATAGTTATACAATAACTTTAGTAAAATTACATATTAATAATTTTTTTTACTAAGGAAGATTTTTTTTTTTTGTTTATCAGATAATTTTTTAGTAAAGTTGGACGCAAAAATGTCAATATGGCGCAATTCAGTTTTTTCTCAATTACATTATATACTATCATTTATCATTATAAGTCCAAATTTAGTAGAAAGCTGAGACAAATAATATAAGAATACATAATTGTTTGTTGATTTATCTTCTTGTGAGAATTTCATTTTAGAATTCCAACAATCATGAGAATTTGATGATCATAGTATCATTTATGTCTCTCTCTAAATCATAACCGAGATATAAATTTGTAGGTCTTATAGTATTAGTTGGTCACTTTTAATTAAATTTTATTAACCTTTGAAGAAGAACCCTTCATTGAATTGAATTAATGAAGGGTTCTTTCTTCTTAATATCCTTTTCATTTTCATCGACAAAAGCCCTTGAAGAAGAATCAACATTCTTCTTATCCTGTTTCTGAGAAACTTCATTAACCTTTTAAGAAGAACCCTTCATTGAACTCTTCTCAATCTCTTCCTCTTCCAATGGTTTGGTAGAAATTCCACATTTTTTCTTGTAATAGTTTTCATTGTAATAAACAACATATAAAGAAGAGTTTTCATCACTGTCAGAAATTTCATTCACCTCATCAACTTCAAAATCTTCATCACCAGTCTCATTTTCTTCACTACTATTATCAGAATATTCTTCAGAGTTTTCCTCAACTTCAAAATCTTCATCACTGGTTTCATTTTCTTCACTACTATCACCATAATCATCTTCAGAGTTTTCCTCACTTCCATCTTCATCAACAGAGTTTTCCCGTTCGAAACCACACTTTACATTGCTAAAGTTTTTATTTTTAACATCATCTGAGCAACCCTCAGACATTTTCTTATCAGAAAATTGTTGATGGTCACTTTCATCTTCATTTTGTTTGATTTTTTTGCAAGAAGAAACAGAGCCCAAATAAACAAATGAATCTCTGACCCGTTTCGTATTATGTTGGAGAGAAAGACATCCAAACAATGGAACATTCTTGCTACGAACACCATCCATCAACAGTTTCTTCTATGTTTGATTTCTTTCTTATTTGTTAAAGAAGAGCAGATAGAAAATATTTCCAAGAGAACAACATAGCAACGTTAAAATGTGATGTCAAAAGTATTGTGTGTATGTAAGAGGATTGGTGAAGAAGACATTGTTGGAAAATGAATACATTTAATGTACATTTAATGTGTGGAAGTTGAATTTGTGAACTTGAAAATATTAAAATGTAAATTGAAAAAAGTGGAAAAAAGTCTCACATTGAAAATGACATATTCTTTATTAGTGTTTATATATTCTAAGATGACTACTTAGGGTGTGTCCCAATAGATACCGAGTTTTGTAAATGAGGGCTATGCACATATTGTTGACCATCACACGCGCGCCTAGGTGATGATGTGCGTTATTTATTAAAGAGAACGACATAGTCCACAAATGAGTAATTTCTTCAGTTGCTATATTTTTTTAAAACAATTTTCTGATATAAAAAATATGCATAGATTGAAGTAGTGATAATATTGGCGCCAGGATAAAAGAGGAATCTATCACTTTCCTATGTGTGACTAGGATTCCATGCAATCAAGCCTACTACATGTAGATTCTTCACATAAGATCAGAACGTTGCATTAAGATTGAATGGTCTAGCATTAAAATAGTTTTTTCCTGTTTTGTTTAAATTGTTATTAATTTGGAAAATTTTATCTTAATCGGACCAACAAATCTTCTCTGATCGTAAGACTATATGAAATTCAAGTTCGCATTTTACTAATTAAAAATAGTTATGTTAACTAGTGTCCAACGAAGTGGTGGTTAAGGAAGGCAAAAAAGATAAATTTTGTATTGGAAAAACATTTTCTATGTTTTAAAAATATGGAATAGACAAAATTTTAAGACAATTTTACTATATTAGGCTCCTTGAGTAATGACCCAGGGCACTAGTTAGCATTTTTCATTAGAAAAATATGGAACTGTATAAGACAACGATAAATGTATTTGATTTTTAAAATGGTTTTTGGAACCTACAAATTGATGGGAGCAATGGACGGATTTTTTTGGGTCTCAAGTACAAATTATTTAAAATGTCAAAATAATTTTTTTTTCTCTATCAATCTATAAGATAAAAAATTATTCAATATATCTTCAATTTTTTTTTTGTTATTCTAATATGTATTTGCATTTGGAAATTCAAACGAATCCTAAATCACTTGGAGAAAAGTGGGACGTAGTGGAGAGTTGCAGCAAGTGCATCGTGCAGGAGCCGGTGGTTGTAATATATTAGTTGATCGGGTTGTTACTCAAGGTGTAGTCGTGGGTAATGTCAAAAATGGCCATGGGTATAGACAGATTTTCTTGTAGTGACTCTTACTCTTAGTTTCAATGATAAAACTTTGTTTTTTGGAAGTATCGTAATGTAACAGTAATAATTTACGGTAAGAGTCATAATTTTCCTATAACTATAGCCGGTGGTTGGTAAAATATTTTTATGACCCATTTTCTATAACTACACGCTTGCGACCCATTTTCTTTAGTCGGTTGAGCCGGATTGGGTTGGGTCCCTTTATCTTGCTCACCCATATTTGGAGAATTTAGACCAAATACATTAATTTTCTTCTTTTTTTTTAACTAGAAAATACATTAATTTTTGTTAACCCATATTTGCTTATAATTTAGGAGGAAAAAAATATTTCCTAATTTTTCTGCAAAAACATTAAACGACATATATTTAAAACCAAAATTACAATAAATGTAAAAATATACTTCCTCCGTGCCAAAACTTTAGTCCTTTTGGAGTTTTGCACGGAGATTAAGAAATGATAAGTTAAGTCATTTTTACCAATTTATGTTGTTTGGATAATTTGTGTCAAAATTGCTTTTTAGGTGTAAACTAGAAATAAACCCGTGCGTTGCACGGGCTCGATAAAAATACACATTTAAAATATTTTCATAAATGAAAAATAATAATTATGATAAATATCATTATATATAATTAAATGATTGATAATATTTTAAAATATAGTGAAATAGATAGGTTTAATATTAATTTATTTTAAAAATAAGAGGGTTATTTAGAAATATGAAATTTTGTATTGGTTTATATAATTGATTTTTTATTTTTATATATATTTTTGCTCAAAAATATATTTTAAAGACAATTAATATAGTTTTAATGATCTCTTATAATATTCCGTCAAAAAAAATGATCTCTTATATTATTTATAAGTGTGAAAAGATGTATTATATTGTATCTTAATTATGTAATTTTAATTTAATTTTTTATGGGTCTCATTAGTGCACTCGCAAGTTGTTTTGTTTTTTTATTTTGGTATATTTTTTATTCTTTTCAATAAGAATTATAGCAGCAGTCATCCTTGCTAAAAATATTGTTTATGAGAAAGAAAAAACCAAACTCAACTTATAGAATGTGATTTATATATATATGGTAGTTTTGTCTTTTTCATCTTTTGCTTATATTCCATGAAATTATGTATAAAATAGCGAAACGACTTATTATCTTCCATTCAATTTATGTTTTCTTATATTTTATGAAAATAAAATTCTTGTGCTGACTTCTTTTAAAATTTTACGTCAAACTTTCACTTGGTGGAGTTTATTTTAACTACCAAAAAAATTGCAAATGAATGCATGCAGGTTTGATTAGAACATACTTAAAATATATTATTACAAATGAAAAATAATAATTATGATGTATAATGACATATATATTTAAATTATAGTAACATGATTTAGTTGTAATTCTGTTATATTAAAAATAAGAAAGTTGTTTAGGAAAATGAGATTTTATATTGTAGATTAAAGACACAATGAATATAATTTTTAGCGAGTCTCTTATAATATCTCATAAGTCTGAGGTCTTATAGTATTAGTTGGTCACTTTTAATTAAATTTTTCATTTTTCATTATTGATATATTCTTTTGTAAGAAATTCTTTTAGAGGTATCACATCATCACAAAGAATGCTTAAGACGCTTCCTTTTAATAGTAAAAGATTGTTAAAAAAAAACTATTTTATTTTTATTTTCTGTTTACTTAACCGTTAAGGTCCTGTTACAACACGCTCCTCCGTCGGATCTGAAACGGAATCAATACCATCACAAACTTAAATTAACATGGGACGGTGAGGGTGTTCTTGGAAATTCACGAAAAATCCGACCGTTATAGAAATAGAAATTCAAAAACAACAACCCAACATAAACCACTTCCAACTTGGTTCTTTTAATACATTTCCTTTTCTTACCACTGTTTCTCTCACAATCACTCTCTCTTTCTACACATTTCAATGGCAATTACAAACACTGATGAACACAACAGTGTGAGATCATCGATCATGGAATGGAAACAAATGCACCCACTTCACCAAATAGCCGAAACACCAACCCACAAACTTCTCTTAAAGCAATGGCTCAAAGAAGAAGAACTCATCAATGGTCGCATAGCATTAAAAGAGACACAAATTGATTCAATTCGAAAAGAGATCACAATGCTCTACATTTTCTTCTTCCTCTTTCACTCCACAACTCTCATGATCCTCTTCAACTCTTCCTCCTCTTCAACAACACCGACCCACCTCGATAAAGCGTGTCACAAATCGTGGGTCCCGTCGCTTTGTTCTTTATTGTTTTCATTGGGACTTATATGGGCTTTGAGGTATAAGAGTGATGTAGAGGCTCATATGGAGAAGATGCTTCAGAGGGAGAAAGAAGATAGGGGATTGTTGAGGAAATGTGTGGAGGAATTAAAGAAGAAAGGTTTGGAATTTGATTTGTTGAAAGAAGTTGATGCTTTGAGAAGAGCTAAGAGTTTGAGGGTTGAAAATAAAGAGGTTAGGAAATGGTCTTCAAGGGATTTTGTTTCTCTGTTTTTTTTCTCAATGGCTTGTTTGTCTCTTGCTGTTATAAGGGTTATCTTATGTAGCTAGAGATTTGAAATCGAAAGATGGGTTTTTTTCCCTTCTCAATTAGGTTTTGGTGATGGATTCGTTGTTATTGTTATTGATCGGGGAAGATGCAGAATGTACTGTTCTGTTTTTTATTTTTATTTTTATTTTTTTTATGTAATTTGGGAATATCATGTTAAATTCAACAAACTATAATAAAATAACTTCTTTTTTTTTTGTCAAGATAAAATAACTTCTTTAATTTTGGGCTAAGAGAAAACGATTGTCCCGAACTTTTCACGAATAATTCTTACGGTTGGATATTCCACTTCATTGGAATTCATGGGTGGTATTTTTTAGGTATCCTTTGTCCCAACTTTTTTTAAGGTGTAGAAGTTATTTTAATTATAAAGCTTGAAATAATAACTTTAAAAGTTGCTTGGTAAATTTTATTTTATTTTTATAAAAAAGGTTAAAAGTTGTTTTTTATTATTATAATAAGGTTAAAAAATATGTATGATAATATATTATAATTTTTCTTAAAATATAAAAGCTGTTTTTTTTTTCTTGTTACTAGAGCTTTTAAAAATTGTTGTTTGTCCTAACTTCTTACGTCTAAAGAAAAAGAAAAGGGGAAATATCAGGTCAAACGGTACCTTAACATCGTGATATTTTCGCGATACAAAATTAGCATTAGGCTTTTGTAGGCTTTTGGATATCATATTTACTAGATTATACATCAGATTAGTCCTATGTAACTCCAAACCCAACATAAACTCCTGTTCTGGACTAGACTAGGACTAGTACACTTCATACCCTCTAAAGTCCACATGGCTTGCCCCATCATATCCATGTCAGCAGAACATGGTGGAACCTCTCCAAGATATGAGCAAATTACTGTTCTACCCACTATCTAAGGGTGATATCTTGGCAGTCCATCTTATTGGGCCTTGGCAAGTCCAACCCAATAAGAGGACCTTTGGCCCAGAGCTGGGGGCTATATAAGCTCTCCTATACAGGAGAGCTAGGTAACATTATTCATTCTCTCATTTACTTTCTCTCTCTAGTATCTCTCTTGCTCTCTTTCCTTGTCTGACTTTGGCATCGGAGCACCTGCAGGTACAACCCCCCCCTCTGTGGATCAGCTACTCGACCCGCCGTCAACCACCTGCTCAACGGACTGTTAACTGGCCATCTACCTGTTCTGATCAACAGTTAAGATCAGTGGCGCCGTCTGCGGAAAACTGAGTTCTCCCCTTCTTTATTTCGAGCACGAAACTAAAGAACAAAACCAATCAATCACTCATGGCCAGTTCATCACAATTCAACAATAATGACATTGAGGACGTGAATACTGCCGTCCAGACATCTCCCCGGAACACTGTTTTGTCCCCCGTTCGCATTACTGACCTCCAGGCCCTCCCCGAGACTGACTCCAGGGACGGGCAGGACCTTTCCTGGGCTTCTGAGGATGGCGACCTGGTCGTCTTAACGGAGAAACAGTTGGGGAAGCAACCACAGTCCGCACAGGGAAAAACAGCAGATACTGATCTGTCCACGGCTTCAGTGACCAACGCTGATCTAGCAGCACTCGTCGCTGCTCTAAAACAGACTACCGAGGCTCTGCAAGGACAAAATCGCAGGATGGATGAACAAAACAAAAGACTTGAACGCTTGGAAAGAAACCAACATAACTCAAGGAAAAGCTCTCCCCCACGGAGACCACCTGCTTCCCAATCCCCTCCCCGGCAGGAGCTTGTCAAACAACGACGCCCTGCCTTGGAACGAATTGAGCAGCCCAGCAAAAAAAGAGACTATGTTTCTCCTCCTCGCGAGGGCATTGCCTCCCCAAATGGCAAAAAAGGAAAAATTGTTGACCGAGCAGAAGCACACCGTCACTCCCCTCAAGGACTTACTACAATGGCTAGACGAGGACAGTCTACAAGTCGAGGATATCAATCTGATCATTATTCTCGCAGCCCAACTCCTACCCACCATGACAATTCCCCTGCACGGAGATCCCAGGAAAGTGACGAGGAGGACCCTCGCTGTCCCTTAACTCGTGATATCCTGCGAGCACCTATTCCAAAGGGATTTGAAAGACCTCCTGCCCTTCCTGCTTATGACGGACTAACTGATCCTGACGACCACATTGCATCCATCAATGCTACTCTGGACTTCCTTAGAGTCAGCGGAGCAATCAGGAGCTATGACATGGTACCACAGTCTAGCTCCTCAATCTGTATCTTCGTGGAGAGATCTAGCCGATCAATTTTGCAGGCACTTCACTGCCTCTCGGAAGCAACCAAAAACCGAGGCAGTATTGGACGCCATTTTCCAAGGTGATAATGAATCCCTTCGCAACTTTATTGAGAGATTCAACAAAGAAGCCGTTCAGGTGGACACAACTGACGATATGAAGAAGTACCTGCTCCAACGCGGTCTTCGCCCGAACAGTGACTTCGCAAAAGCTGTTGGAATTGAAAAACCACGTACTTTAGATGACCTCCTCCTCAAATCTCAAGCTTACATACAATATGAGGAGCAGCAGGCAGCAGATGCAGCTCGTTATGGGCGAGCAGGCAATACCCATTCTGCTCCTCAATCTCATCAAGAGCAGTCAAACCGAGGAGGAGGAGGAGGAAGAAGAAACGAAAGGCCAAGAGAGCCCCGAGGACCTCCAAGTACATTCAGCAACTATACTCCCCTTAGCAGAACCAGGGATGAAATATTCAAGGAATGTAACTCAGCCGAATTCACAAAAGCGGGAATTAAGTTCCCAAGACAAGCACCTCTCAAACCTGGTCAAGACAAGAGCAGATATTGCAAGTACCACAAGGGCTATGGCCACTTGACTGAGGACTGCACTCAGCTGAAGGATGCCATCGAAATATTGGTCAGAAACGGACAATTGAAGCAATACGTCAAAAAGAGCAACAATCCCCGACTAGAAGCTGCTGGAACCAGCACAATTGAAGAAGCTCCACCTGAAAAAACCGGGCACAAGCCAGTCGCCCTCTCCATTTCCCGTCCAAAGGATTTTTCCATCCCTGATTATCTAGAAGACAATTACATTGCTCCCACTCTGCATGAATGGGAAACTTTTGCTGAAGCCATGGTCATATTCGTTGGAGGATTTGACAAGCACACCGTTGGCTCAATTAAAAGAAAATTTGAAGAACTCATTGATGCCTCTTCCAACATGAGTGCAACCCTGGACAAAGCAAAGGGGCAATCAAAGCCCCTATCATTCTACATGGAAGAGCTGCCCGGAGGAGCTGCAAACTCCCAGATTCCCCTGCTCATCAGGGTCGATATGGCAAATATGGATGTTCGGCGAGTATTGGTCGACCAGGGAAGCTCCTGCGACATTATGTACGCCCAACTCTTCAAAACTTTACAGTTGGACGAAACTTACTTGACTCCTTACTTGGGATCTGATCTGATAGGGTTCAACGGTGCAACTACCAAACCGTGGGGGTATGTCGACCTCTTGGTCACCTTCGGTTCCCAGGAAACAGCTAAGACAATTAAGGTCAAATTCCTGGTCGTCGACTGCCCTTCCCTATACCAATGCATCCTGGGCAGGACTGCCATAGCAGACTTGGTAGCTGTGCCCTCCACTGCTCACCTGAAGATGAAGTACTACACCCACAAGGGGCAGGTCGCCACTTTGCATGGGGACATCGAAGCTGCAAGGAGATGCTTCAATGCATCCTCCAAGGGAAACGAGTACATTGGAGAAGCTCCCGAAGCCAAGAAAACCAAAACTCCAACATCGTCACCCGCACCAAACATCAGCTCAATCGACCTGGACAGCCGCCTCTCCAAGAAAGAAAACAAGGAGGAGAAGAAACTACGCAAGGAAAACAAAGAAGAGGACGAAGCTAGCAAAGAGCACCATCGTCCAATTCCCGATGGCGAATTCGAGCTGGTCCCATTCGGCGAAGATCCGAGCAAGGGTGTGAAGATTGGGACAGGGCTCCCCGACCTGGCTAGGAAGCAGCTGAAGGCCTGCCTGAGAGAGAACGCTGACCTGTTCGCCTGGCACGCCTCTGAAATGCCCGGGCTCGACCCCAATGTGGCCTGTCACCAGCTGATCATCGACCCTTCTGCTAGGGCTGTAGTACAACGTAGGCGTAGGCAGTCTCCCGAGAAAGCGGAGGCTGCAGAAAAAGCTGTAAAAGACCTCCTAGAGGCAAATTTTATTTCTGAGGCCAGATATACTACCTGGTTATCCAATGTTGTACTCGTTAAAAAATCTAATGGAAAATGGAGAATGTGTTGTGACTATACCGACCTCAATAGGGCTTGCCCTAAAGATTCTTATCCTTTACCTTGCATTGATAAATTAGTTGATAATTCTTCTGGCTTTAAATTATTATCTTTTATGGATGCATATTCAGGATACAATCAAATTCCAATGACAGTGGCGGACAGGGAAAAAACAGCCTTCATGACTGAGTCGGGCAACTATTACTACAACGTAATGCCCTTCAATCTGAAGAATGCTGGAGCAACATACCAGCGAATGATGAACAAAGTATTCCGAGGGCAAATCGGCGACATGCTCGAAGTTTACATGGACGACATGATCGTCAAATCCCCCGAGGAGAACGATCATGTCGAGCACCTAC
The DNA here is from genome assembly GCF_020283565.1 of Trifolium pratense. Lineage (NCBI taxonomy): Eukaryota > Viridiplantae > Streptophyta > Magnoliopsida > Fabales > Fabaceae > Trifolium > Trifolium pratense. The sequence continues at coordinate 14,663,799 of NC_060065.1, read as the reverse complement.
GAAAGGTCTTCGAGCAGGCCAGAAAATATAATATGAGATTCAATCCAGAGAAGTGCACCTTCAGAGTCCGAGCAGGAAAATTCCTTGGATTTTACCTGACCGAGCGAGGAATTGAGGCAAATCCCGACAAATGTCGTGCCTTCGCTGAGTTCGCAACTCCTAGTGACAAAAAATCAATACAAACTCTCAACGGAATGCTAACGTCCTTATCTCGCTTCGTAGCCAAATCCGCACAACACGCGCTCCCACTTTTCAAGTTATTAAAGAAAGAGGCTATTTTTGAATGGTCTAACGAGTGCGAGCAGGCTCTTCAACATCTGAAGAAAGCTCTATCCGAGCCACCTGTCCTCTCGCGACCAAATGACGAGGAGGTACTATACTTATACCTCTCTGTCGCGTCAGAAGCCGTAAGTGCAGCTCTCGTCCGCAAAACGAACGAAGGACAAAAGCCAGTGTACTTCACGAGCAAAGCCTTACAAGGCCCAGAACTTAGATACCAGCAAATTGAAAAAATAGCTCTCTCCTTAATCTACGCTGCAAGGAGATTGAGGCATTACTTCTTGGCTCATACTATTGTGGTCCGAACAGACCAGCCCATCAAATCACTACTTGGTCGACCAGATATGGCAGGCAGGATGCTGAAATGGTCCCTCGAACTTTCAGAGTTTGACATTCGTTACGAAAGCAGAAAAGCATTAAAAGCTCAAGTCCTAGCCGACTTCGTGGCAGAGATGACGAGCCATTCCCCCTCAACTGACGGGGCAGATAAGTGGACGATCTTTGTGGACGGAGCGTCAAGCGCAACAGGAGCAGGTGCAGGTATCATACTCGAAAATGAGGATGGTATACTGATCGAAGTATCACTAGCACTGTCTTTCCCAACCTCAAACAACCAGGCAGAATATGAAGCTTTCCTCGCTGGCCTACGTTTAGCCGAGGACATCCATGCCAAGGAGATTAAAATCTATACAGATTCACAACTAGTTGCTTCTCAAGTACTAGGAGAATATCAAACCAAAAACGATAACCTCTCAGAATACTTAACTCTAGTGAAAGAAAAAATTACTAAGTTTGATTCTGTGGAGATATTACATGTACCTCGCGAGCACAACAAACGGGCAGACATACTGTCCAAACTGGCAAGCACAAAAAGGAAGGGCGGAAACAAATCTGTGATCCAAGAAATACTCCCTCGTCCAAGCATAGAAAAACCGACCAGGGTCCTCGACATCAATGTTATCAGCGACAAAAACTGTTGGATGACACCAGTATACAACTTCCTCGAGCACGGAACTCTCCCTCCCGAGCAGAAAGAGGCAGCAGTAATAAGGCGAAGAGCATGTGCATATGTAATTCTCGATGGAAAGTTGTACAGGAGAGGATTTTCCATTCCCCTTCTAAAATGTGTTGACGAGGACACAGTCGACTACATCCTGCGTGAGATTCACGAAGGAATCAATTCACAACGCTTGGGAGGCAGATCACTGGCCAGAAAAGCATTACGAGCAGGATATTACTGGCCTACCATGCAACAAGATGCTAAGGACCACGTAAAGAAGTGTGACAAATGCCAACGACACGGGGACATGCACTTAGCTCCCCCTCGCGAGCTCAAATCTTTGTCCTCACCATGGCCGTTTGCCTGGTGGGGCATGGACATACTTGGTCCCTTTACAAGAGGACTTCATCAAAATAGATTTTTAATAGTCGCGGTCGACTACTTCACCAAATGGGTGGAAGCGGAACCCCTCTCTGACATAACATCATTTAGAATCCTTCGTTTCTTCAAACGAGATGTGTTATCCAGATTTGGAATACCACAAGCTGTGGTCACAGACAATGGAACACAGTTTACAGACAAAGGCTTCCAAGAATTCCTTGCTGCCCTGGGCACCAAGCAACATTTCACATCAGTCGAGCACCCCCAAACTAACGGGCAGGCCGAAGCCGCGAACAGAGTAATCCTACGTGGCTTACGGCGAAGGCTCGACCAGAACAAAAAGAAATGGGTCGAGGAGCTCGAAAACGTGCTTTGGGCTTATCGAACAACCCCACACTCCACAACCGGGGAAACCCCATTCCGAATGGTATACGGAACAGAGGCAGTTATCCCCGTAGAAGTCGGGGAACCCTCCCGACGAACTGAGCAACCCCTTGAGGAAGAATTGAACGACGAGGCACTCCGAGAAGAGCTCGACCTCGTCAAAGAAATCCGAACAAAGGCATCCCTACGAGAAGCCACTCTTAAACAAAAAATAGCTGCTCGACATGACACCAAAGTCATCAAAAGAGAATTTGAAGTCGGCAGCCTCGTCTTGAGACGAAATGCCAAAGACTCCTAAGATGGAAAACTTGCAGCCAATTGGGAAGGACCATACCGAGTCCGCAACAAAACAGAAAACGGGGCATACTACCTCGAGGACCTTCAAGGGAAAGAGATCCTCCGACCATAGAATGCCCAGAAATTGAAACAATATTACAGCTAAGTTTTTGCCACACCAAAACGCAAAAGGCTGTTCGAACTCAAAACACAACGAGTCGAACACCTAGACAACGGAGGGCACCTAGGCACACGTGCTCATCTAAAAACCAGAGCAAGGGAACCAATCTACCATAAGGGGAGAGGAACCCGTGCTCGACTAGGAAACCTCTCGAAACGAGCTCCATCGTCTCCGTGCCATGACCTAACACCCAGCTCGCGATGGGAGGTTCAGGTCGCGGAGAAAGGCACATCAACGTGCTTGTATTCGCATTAACTTAGAAACAACTCTAAGTGCTTATACAGTTCCACAAACTGTTTAAGTTTAAACCGAGGAAACCAACCTCAACAAAACGCGCTCGACAAAAAACTAGCGAAACGGGATAATTCCGAGCAGGGATAATAAATCCAAAATAACCAATATTTTCGCTTAGTTAAAAACGAGGACAAGCTCCCCGGTGAAATAAAAACGAACAAAACATTCATACATGCAAAAGTTTAAACATACATTCAAATAGGCAAACTTAGCAAAAACTTAAACATTCACACGAGCAGGGGTGAAATAAAAATAGCTACGAGCAGAATATTTACGAGCATGAATAAAATGCGAGCACAATTAATAAACGGGAACGCACCCGAAATTGTCATAGAAAGTAAATTGGGACAAAAGCCCACTTGTTCAAATATTACAAACCATGGCACATAGGCCCCAAAAGATTACCAAAGAAAAATAAGATACAAAGAGCATTAAAACTCCTACTCCTCACGATCACCCTCCTCGTTTCCCTCCTCCTCATCTGAAGCCTCCTCTGTTTCCAACCCCTCAGGAATAACGATGCGACCACCTTCGATCCTTCCATTAACATGCATGCCCTCCATGACTAAATTCAGCTCGGGATTAAGAAGCATCATCTGCTGCTTAGCATTGTCAAAAGCATAAACAGCACCATCGACGCAATCAACAGATAGCTAAGCAATAGCTTGAACAAGCTCTGCTCGGGTAGTCAAACCTACTGCAGCTGGGTGCTCACCCTCGCACGATGCCATAGCTACAATCAGTCGCTCCACTTCTTCTCCTCGTAATCCACTTGATCATTTTCCAGATGGACGATGCGGGACTTAAGCTTCCCAATCTTAGCCTGAAATGCATCCCTCTCCCCCTCCAGTCTGTCCCGCTCATCACCGAGCACCAGAGCACTCTCCATCATCCGTATGACCCCGGCCATATCCCGAGCATGTTGTGTCCTCCTCGACCCAGCTTCTTGCTCGAGAATGGCAATCTTCTCAGCATCAGCAATCATAGGAGGGTACTTGTTAAAAAATCTGGGCACAGTATAACACCGGGGAACAGGAAAGCCAGTCATATCGCCCATGCCTGTCTCAGGACGATCATTTTCCCTCGCCCTCTTCTTAGGAGGCTGCTGAACAGAAGAAGGAGTACCAGAAGCACCTCCCCGCGACGAGCACCCTTGCGCAGCAAGAGTCCCAGGACGGACTCGCGGGGGACTCTTGGCTGCTACCTTTTTCTTCTTTCCCTTGCCCGACGCTCTTTCATTGACTGCGGCCTTCAACATACGATCAACAATGGACTTCATCTTATCTACAAGAAAAAATAAGACAAAGTCAAAAACAAAGCAAAGACAAATAAAATATTTCAAGAAAAGCAAGTGAAATACGAGCACGTTATACCCAAGCAGATCCTCACTTCCTCGGCATTCCTACATTCAAGGAGTTCCCGGATATTGATAGACCTCTTGGAGGTCCTCGGGTTCCCATCCTAATCTACAATAATTTCACCTCCCTTGTTCACCCACACAGCAGGGGTGAAACCTTCAACAAAACTCTTCAGATCTTCAAAACTGGCCCTGTCCTCAGTGGATAAATCAGCATCCCTTATCATATACTGACGAGGATCCTTATGAAAATGGACATATGTCCAACTTAAAGGAAACTTGGGTTCCATCCTAGTCAAAACCCTCCCGGCAGCATCCCTACGAACATCCCCGTATTCATCCAAATCGGGTCTAGGCTCCAACAGATTATCCAAGGCAGCAGGAGACTCTGGTCGGACAATGTAATACCTCTCCTTAAAGTTCCACACGGAATCAGTGAATAACTTAAAAAGCTTCATGTCATCTTGTTGCTTCAGCGATACCCAATTCTGCCGAGGAACCGCTCGATCTTCACTCCTCGTGGTCTTTCATTGGACCTTAAAAATTCGGAAGAAAAGGGGAAGAATAGGTCGAACACCCCTATACTCACATAGGTGCTCAAAAGCCAAAATAAAAGCCCAAGAATTTGGATGAAGCTGGGAAGGGGCAACCCTTAATGTCCTAAGTACTCCTATCATAAGAGGGCTGAACGACAATCGAAGTCTTAGCTCCTTAAAAACAAACTCATACATGGCAAAGCCATATCCGTCAAAAGAAGAGCACACTCTTTGATCCTCGTCGAGCATATAAATTAGCCAGTTAACCGGATCATTCCTCCTCCTCCGCTCGACCACTGTGTGCAATTTCGGATCATTGGGAGTAAGCACAGAAGCTATCCCCCGGGGCTCAGGACCGACCCAATCTAGTTCAGGATCAGTAATCGTATCAAGTAATCCATACCTCACGACCCCCTGACTCTCCACTACCTCCTCGATATCTGACATATGGAACCTGAAAAGCAGTGAAAACAAAGTGAATTCGACAGTCAATCAAATCCACCCTTTCACCGCAATTCAAGTGAAAGAGCGCAGAATAGGGCGAGGACGCTGTCCCCGACCAAAGCCCTTACCAATTGGGAACACACAAACCGGGGAGGAGGCTCCCCATCACGGATTTTTCACAACAAAATTCGTTTGAAAAATTTTTCTAAGTTAAAACCGGGGAGGAGGCTCCCCATAAAAAAACCGGGGAGGAGGCTCCCCATCACGAATTTTTCACAACAAAATTCATTTGAAAATTTTTTCTATGTTAAAACCGGGGAGGAGGCTCCCCATCACGAATTTTTCACAACAAAATTCGTTTGAAAAATTTTTCTATGTTAAAACCGGGGAGGAGGCTCCCCATCAAAAAACCGGGGAGGAGGCTCCCCATCACGAATTTTTCACAACAAAATTTGGGCAAAAAAATTACTCTAAGTAAAAAACGGGGACAAATCTCCCCGGCGAAAAGCCCTGCACAAATTCCGAGCACAAAAATATTGGCATAATTCCGAGCACGGGGGACCGTATTCCGAGCACGGGGGACCGTATTCCGAGCACGGGGGACGAGCAGATCTCCCCAAATCATAATTCCGAGCAGATTCGAAGCGCATGGGGAACAAGCTCCCCAAATTAATTCCGAGCGTGTTCCGAGCACGGGGGACGAGCAGCTCTCCCCAGTCATAATTCCGAGCAAATTTACTTTGAAGGGGACGAGGTTCCCCGACCAAACGAATACTCCTAAATCTACCCAGAAATCTATCCTTCGCTAATCTAGTGCTCGGAAATTTCATATAGTGCCCGGAAAATTCATCCTATGTTCATCATGTTCTTCATAGCAGAACCCAGAAAAACACCCAAACTGAGCAAAAAACAATAAAAACTAGATCTAAACAAGCAAATCATAAGAAGAAATTTGAGGAATACCTTGAATTCGAAGAGGATTCAAAGAACGAGACTTGACACTAGAGCAAAGCTCCCAGAGAATCCTAACGGCAGCAAACGAAGAGAGAGAGTGAAATGTAAAAAAATAAATTCACTCCCCTCTATTTAAAGAAATCAAAGGCCACTACAACAAGAGGGCACTTTGATCCAACGGTTTATACACCCCCTCGTAAAAACAAAAAGCAAATACACCTCTTCACAAACACCCCCTCGTCGCCACAGGCACGAGCAATAGATACACCTCTTTCATGAGCAGCTGCTCGTACGAAAGCAGCTCCTCGTGAACGTAACGAGCACGTCCCTCTTTAATCAATTATGATCTTCAACCTCCTCGTAAACATCACAAGCAGGATTACGCCAGGTGACGAGCACGTCCTCA